>NW_010209062.1:0-6615 GCF_000695765.1 Mesitornis unicolor
GGTAGACAACGTCCACAGCCTTCTCCTTGTCTGCCAAACAGATCACTTTGTCATAAAATGAGATAATTTTAGTCTTGCAGGACCTGCCCTTCCTGAACCCATGCTGACTGGCCCTAATCGCTTGGATGTCCTGCATGTGACATGTGATGGCACTCAAGATTATTTGTTCCATCACATTCCCTGGCACCAAGGTCAGGTTATAATTTATAACCTCTATTCTCTCATGCCTCAGCTCTACTCTATTTTACTTGAGTTAAAATTGCAAAGTCCTATTCCCATTAATAATACTTCCTTGAATAGATAGTCTTAGATGTCACCAAGCTCTCATATTGTACTGTCCCCATAGAAAGTTATTAGAACTATTATCAATGTTATGAATTATTTTACATACTGTAACATTAAAGAGAAAACAAAATGTAATTAAAATAAGAGTTATTAAACATTCCATAATAAGACAGGCAAGAGGTTTTTTTTGTCTTTCCAGTACTTATGCATGCTTATTATACTTTAACTGTCTTTTATAGAGACTGCACATGTTTAGCTCTTTTAATCTTCCTTTAAGTGTTACTCCCTTCACCACTGTGATCATTTTTGTGTCATGTTTCATCTCTCACACTACAATTATTCATAATTATTCATTTAGTAATCATATACCCAAAACTGAATGCTCTATTCTGGACAACAGTATATGAAAGAAAGGTAGTCCATAACCCAAAAGTATTTAAGCAGGCAAATCATCATAAGCATATGATAAATATAATTACTGTCACTGAAAGGATCCAAATCTATTTGTGGGTAGACCTCATACTGTGTTTTGGAATTACACAGAGGAAATACCCTTTTCCATTCAATGAAATAGCAACAATTCTGTATCAAAAATTGATATTTTTTTTTTAAAGTAAGCTCTGATTTGGGTACTGTGTGATTCTGATCATAAATAATTTTTTTTGCTGTATTACTTTCCTCATATTCAGGGTTATTTTCTGCATTTTATCCAGGAAACAAACAAACAAACAAACTCCAACGAAAACCAAAACCTAAAACATTTACTGTTTGTTATTATGGTTCAGATTTCTATATTTTTCCATTCTATTACTTGTATTAAACATTTTTTTACCTATTTCCAATTGACATTTCCTAAATGTCATTAGAAGCTTGATTCTCTCTTTAAAATATCTATACCAGTCATAATGTGTATTGACAAATGTCATAGTCTGAAATGCAAGCTTATTACTTTACTTTTTGTTTAAAAACTTTGCTTATTTTTTTCCAATGAATTCTATGTCTAGATGATGGTATTTATCAAAAATATCAGAAAAAAAATTATTAGGAAAGGGAGATTTTACCAAGTATTTCACATCAAATATCACAGTAAGACAAATTTGCCTAAATTCTCCTTAGTCATCTGTCTTCTGCCTTTTTTATTTTCCTTGTTTTTTTTTCCACTTCTTGTATTTTGGAATCTAAAAAGGTCTCAGTTATTTTTGAAATGTCCACTACTGTGGTTTATGTTACTTATATATGAACCTTTAGATACAGAGTAAAGAAAGAAAAACTTCAGTCTGTTATAAATCAGTGAGAATCAGTCTTAGAATTTTTCTCTAGACTGTTTAAATGTAGCAAAATTGGTGAAAGGTATTATAACACAATTGTAAGTTTCTATACAGCAGAATTTTGCCCAAGATTATCTTGAAGGTTTTAGTGCCCTCTAGTGTGCTACAGTTTTTTGTGTTTTGGTGTGGTGTGTGTTTTTTTTTTCCCCCAGATTCACTAGTTCTAAGTATGTACAAGATAAACAAACTGAATTAATACCCAGGGATCTGAACAATGTCCAGAGAGAATGGAGGTACAGTAGTAATCATGTGGCATAGTTATTCAAAACCACATGAGTGCTTACAAATTTAAGAGTCATTTTCCCACTTGTGATTTTTGAATGACAGAGACCTTGGCACATTTAATGTTAGAAAATGGTTGTCTCTGAAGGAGGAGTTGAGAGGTATCTAAGAAACCTGAGCAGATGATTTGGCATGTATTTGTTGGCATCCCAGTATCTGAGAGAGAAAAAAATTGCACCATTCTCAATACCACAAACATTGCTTAGAATTTTTACGGATTTTTTTCATGTTGTTCACATGATGTCTGAAGGATGAGACCAATAAGTATTTCAGAATTTTTTGGGTTAGGATCAGAAACTGAACGGAAGCAAAGATGGACTACTATAGATTAGAACAATATGGGAAGGAAAAAGACTCACTGGGAAAGAAAGAGGAAAGATCAGAAGAAGAAAATGTCTTTAATTGGAAGAGAGTTAAAATATTGGGATAGGCAAAGAGGAGAGGAATGCTTAACTCCTGCCATGGCCATAATCAATCAAAATGTATGACAAAGGTTCCAGTTCCAGAATCAAATTCAGCTCACAGGTATTTCTCCCTTCAGAGTTTTCCTTCCCTATCCTCACCCACTCTGCAGCTCCTAATTCTACTGTCTACCACCTGAAGATCAACAGGTACGCAATGAAGGAAGAAGAAAAAAGGAAAAAAGGACCATTTAATCACATTTTCTATTTTTGCACCGAGTTAATATTGCAAATTCCTCTTATCATATTACATATCGATTACATATTATCTTTATAAATTTTGTCAAACTGTGCTGTGTTGAGCACAACATATATGTTCTTTTTTGGATTTTATATCACCAACCATTAGCACAGTGTCTTTGCACTGTGGTGATTCTAACATTTCTTCATTTGTGTAAAAAACTTTTCTTGTAAAAGGAGTCTTGATGGCTTCTTCTCTTTTTCTAATTGTTTTTCTTAATTTTTATTTACTTTAGGATATACTTGTCAGAAATTTCTTCCCAGAAAATTTTTCCGAGACTCTGCTATTAATTTTCCTAAGATTATTCACAACTATTCAAATGATTCTTTGAGTTCTTTTGTTTAGTTAGACTTTCTTTTTGAATGGAAACATTCTGGCTATGTGTATACAATTTAGAGAATAAAATAATATTTCTCAGCCTGGATGTTAGAACTTTTTTTGTTCACCAGCACATATATAAAAGTTTTGCATTCGCCTTTTCATCAATGGTATTTTTGATGAATGACACAATTCAGAGGTCTGAAACTTCTCAATGTAGGTTCTCAATTTTCACAGATTAGTAGAGTTGCTTGGTTTAGGTAGATAGCTTGATCTTTAAATTAGAGTTTTTTAGTTTGAGGTTATTTCAAGCTGGGGTTTATCAAGTAACTGGTGAGAATATTTACCTAATATAAGTTGTATTTTGTGTCTTGCATATGTCTATGATTCCACACTTAAATTCTTCAGCATGATGTGGATCTGACTATGTAAATGCTGCTAAAGAACACGGGGAAAAAAAAAAAACAACAAGGAAAAAATTACCCAACAAGTAAAAACCTTGCATTTATGTCAGTCTACTTCACTTTATTTGCTTATATCTGTATAGAAAAACATGAGGGGCCAGGGTCTGATCTGGGGCAAACTTCTTTGAATTCTATAACTCTGAAGCCATACAGAACCAATGCAAAGTTCCTTTTCTACATAAATTTCTGGCTGTATAATGCCTAGATTTCCAAACCAATGCGTGTAGTTTTATACTGTCCTCTTTCTGGAAGCAAGGAATATAACTGTTTTGTGTAACAATAAGTAGATCTGTGTGAACTACTGTACATATCATCAGCATCTATTTTTATAACATGCAACCACTCTCTATCCTGTTGCCAAAATTGTTTTAAAGACCTCCTTTGAACTCAGAACCTCAGTAGACGGTTGAGGAAAATCTCTCGTTTATCTGGATTCTTTTTTAAGATTTATTTTCAGTTCTTCATTCTTATTCTTTCAGTTCTTCCTACTTATTTGCGGTATCTTACTTCACTCACTAAAGCTTCCCTAAGTACCATCTGATGAATATTGTTGCTTTTGCAACACAGTGTGCCAGAAAAAACATCTGGTTTTAAATGACAGTGACTTAGGCCAACTCTCTGATCTGAATCCTGGGAGGCTAGAACATATAGCAAGCAACTCCATTCCTTTTATGTATGTAGTGCAAAAGACGTCTCTGTCTATTATTTGATTTAGACAATCTATCAAAGAGTAAACAGAAAGTGTAATAAAATTTTTAAAAAAGCAAAAAAAAAACAAAAACAAAAACAAACCAGCAACAAAATACCCCAACAAAATATCTAAATATCACAAAAGACTTTAATAAGCCAGTGGTGACAAGTACCATTTGTGATATTACCAGGAAATACCATACCATGTACTAAAGCAATAACATGGTCTCCATGTGGCAAAAATGGTAATAGCACACAGTAATTTGCCTAACCAACGTTGTGTTTACATGCTGCTAAAGTAGCAAAATACTTGAGTCCCTAATGTGTACAGAAACTGAAAGGTTCCTATACTGCCACAGCAGTTTTACTCTATAGTTTAAAAGCATGTCTTACATTAAGTACTTTATTATTCAATATATGAAAGGCTTGGATCTACAACTCTACACTTTTTGTCTCCACATATGGCTGCTTGCAAGTTCTCCACAAAAGGAATCTGACACTGGTTTTGCTTTAAATGCTTCAAATGCTTCTCATGAAGTCTTAAAGGAATCAGCAGAGTGCGGTAAGTTTATCCTGAGACAAAAGACCAGTTTAGGACTTTTTTTTTTCTTTATTTTTTCTTTTTCATTTTCCCTCCAGTGTAAAACTAAAAACAGAAGAGGAGTTGAATTCATGATGGAAATCTAGTTCTGGAGGCTACAACCACTACTTTGAGAACCACTGTATTAAAAGGAATATGACACATGAAGCAAGGGAAGTCATTCTAGATAGTAATTTCTGGAAAAATTATTCTGGTACTGGTGACACTTCCTGACTACTTCTGCAGCTTTTCACAAAGCATCATAACCATAACTCCAACTTAGAGTGTTAGGTGGAAATAAAGATTTATTTTGTTATGGTATTATGATACATGTTTTTCTAGTCCTGGGTAAATAAATCAGCAAGAAAGAATTTCATATGATGTTCTAGAATAAGTGTTATAAAATATTTTGTAAAAATATATAAATAAATAAGATTGCAAATGCAACAACCTTGAATTTGTCACTACCACTGGGGAAAGACAGAAACATATGGACTATTTAAAAGGTTTGTTTCTTTACAACTCTGATTTATACAGGCATTTGAATTTATTATAATATTTTTAACAACTTTGTGGTCTTGTGCAATTGAGTAGTATATTACTTTGAAAGAAGTCATGAAGCTTGTAAGAAAACTTTCACCATATCCACTATCATAAAGGAAATTTTTCATTGGTAAATCTGTATTATAGGGCACAAGATGATCCCCAAAGGGTTTTCAAATTTAAAAAATATTCTATTCTTTAAAATAATGGAAATAAAACAAACAAAAGATCCCACTACTATAAGAACTCCAAAACTTTTTAACTTTTTGAAAGAAATTTAGGTAACAACATTGCAGATATTATCTGCTTCATTTTAGGTAAACATGTCCCACATGTTTACCTCAAATGTAAATTTTCAGAAGTCAGTTTGCTAAGATAAGGCAAAAAAATTATGCTTGTTTTGTTTTCCTTTTCTCCTACTACATGTACATGGAGAAATTGCCCATAGTACAGAATTGATTTAAAGTAAACCTTTTTATTTTAAGAATATGTATACAATCCTGCTGAGCAGAACAGTGATTCAGAATCTCCTTACAGACTTCTGTCTTCCACAGACTGGAAGGATAATGGACTTAAATGATCCTTCTAGTTTTTAATTTTTTGTGTCAAAGTTCTATGGGAGACAACCACTAGCTCTGCCTTGAATGCTGTGGGTTTAATGACATCCAACAATGTACTTTTGGAGTAGCTCCACCAAAAGCAGTATGTAAAACCCATGTGAGATAGTTTTGGATATATTTCAGTTTTATGTTTTATTTTTCTACTTATATTATAATTTTATGCAGAAGTTTTTGACAAGCAAATTGATAGAGCCTTTTTAAAGTACTTTGCCCCATATTCTGCAGCAGAAAATGAGAACAAATAGAAGAAGTAGCAGTCAGGCATTTATGCCAATTCAATGTGGCTGAGATACTAAGTTGTACAATCAGTACCTTGCGGACTAGGATACAGAGAAACCAATTAATCTAAAATCCTGTCTTTCCAGCTTTATAGATGCTTCCTCCATTACAGCGTACAGATTTATTGGTACTTTGTGATGTGGCGCATTTTGCAACCCCATGAAGGAAATTTTCCACCTAGCCAGAACAATGGACCAGTAAATATTGCTAATGACTGTTCTGCATTCTTCATAGCAGTGCAAAGCAACTGGAACAGACAAGTTGATATGAACAGTAAAGATTAAAACTGGGCATTAAATTGTTTGGTTGACCGTCTTGCCAATCCGTAAGTGTTTTCTCCAGCCTGATTTAATGAGAAATCTATGGCAAAAATATTTTCTGGTCAGTCTGTATGACTGCTGCAGGTTATAGCTTTGACTATGGAGCATTTTTCTGGGTTTAATTTCTCTAAATATTTGATAAGTCATTAACTGGAGCTGTACATGAAATATATAATTTAGAATCAGATACATAAATTTTCACAG
>NW_010209062.1:6646-16458 GCF_000695765.1 Mesitornis unicolor
ATGCCTACATGTGAGCATATAGCCATGATAATACACAAGCGGTCTCTCTGATGACTAGTATCAATATCTGAATATCAGGTTCTCAATGTTTGCTCTGTCCTGGTTTCCAAAGATTTGAGAAAAGCTAGAGGCAGAATAGAGCTGTTTAGATGTACAAGCAGTCTTACAATTCACACTCTGATTTGCAAGGCAATAGGAAACAGACGTTTCCCTTGGGTCCAGTGGTTCTGCATTCCTTCAAACTATGGACATCATCCCAGAGGGGAGAGCAGCCCTCTGAGTCTGAATAGAAAAAAGGAGCATTGTTTTCTGATTAAATTAAATATAACAGTAATCTGAGATTCTGAGGACTGATTAGAGCATAATTTGAGTATACTGTATATCTGTATGCTTTTGCCTCTGTAATCTTGTGGCAAGCAGGTCTGTGTGACACATAAGTGTGAAAAAAACATTTGAAGAAAAGGTGGTTGTTTCCTAAATTTGTCTAGGCACAGAAACTGCCAAATCAAACAAACTTTTGAGTTCAGATATATCTACCACCGTTCTCAGTTATGCTTACAAAAGTACGTTTTTATCTCATTGTTTGTAGCATTCAGACTATGTAAATAAAATTGTATTTTGGCTATGTGTTTTGTTTTTGCAATGATACATAATAGTATTTAGAAGGGATGTAAGTCAATCACACTACAAGAAGAGGTCAGCAATGGAAGCCTAAGACGGGCAAGAAGCATATTTTGTGCTGACTTGCTGTCTTCCCTGCTAATATAGAGGCAAAGGCATGAAAGTGGGCAAGCAAGGTTGAAAATCACACTACGTAGAAGGTCTAAGTCATTCTTCTTGGCTTTGGTATTAGGGAAAAGTCAGTTAAACTTTGTTTTTATTCTTTTTAATTATCCTAACAGATAGAGGAAATCAGATTTTGTTCCACATTGATTGGTCTAAAATCAAAGCAGGAGATCTCAGTAAGTGACTTTTGACATTTGCTTGTAGCAGAAAGACAAAAACCTGTGGTCAGTTGAACTTGGCTGGATGCCAGGGGCCCACCAAGCCACTTTATCGCTCCCCCTCCTCAACAGGATGTGGGGACAAAATACAACAAAAAGCTCATGGGTTGATATAAGGACAGGGAGATTATTTCTTACTAACATAATGGACAAAACAAACTTGACTTGGGAAAGGTTAATTGAATTTATTGAGAAGTAATTGTAACAGAGTAGGATAATGGGAAATAAGAACAAGTCTGAAAACACCTTATCTCCACATTTCCCTTCTTTTCAGGATCAGCTTCAGTCTCAACTCTTCTACCTCCTCCCATAGATCGGCTCAGGGGACGGGAAATAGGGGTTGCAGTCAGTTCATTGTGCTTTTTCCTCCTCACATATTTCACTTGTTCAAACGTGGGTTCCCTCTCATCATGGAATCACAGAATCACAGAATATTAGGAGTTGGAAGGGACCTCAAAAGATCATCTACTACAACCCCACTACCAGAGCACGATCACCTAGACTAGGTTGCAGAGGAACGCGTCCAGGTGGGTTTTGAATGTCTCCAGAGAAGGAGACTTCACAACCTCTCTGGGCAGTCTGTTCCAGTGCTCTGTAACCCTTACAGGAAAAAAAGGATTTCCTTATGTTCAGACTGAATCTCCTATGCTCCAGCTTGCACCCATTGCCCCTTGTCCTGTCATTGGCTATCACTGAGAAGAGCCTGGCTCCTTCCTCCTGACACTCGCCCTTTACAAATCTATAAATATTAATGAGGTCACCCCTCAGTCTCCTCTTCTCCAAGCTAAAGAGACCCTCATAAGGGAGATGCTTCACTCCCTCAATCATCTTTGTGGCTCTGTGCTGGACTCTTTCAAGCAATTCCCTGTCCTTCTTGACCTGAGGGGCCCAGAACTGAACACAGTATTCCAGATGCAGTCTCACCAGGGCAGAGTAGAGGGGAAGGAGAACCTCTCTCGACCTACTAACCACACCCCTTCTAATACACCCCAGGATGCCATTGGCCTTCTTGGCTGCAAGGGCACATTGCTGGCTTATGCTTACCCTGCTGTCCATCAACACCCCCAGGTCCTTTTCTGCATGGCAGCTTTCCAGCCACTCGTCCCCAAGCCTGTAGCACTGCATGTGGTTATTGCACCCAAAGTGCAGGACCCGGCACTTGGCCTTGTTGAAGCTCGTACAAAATCAGCCAGAAACCGCTATATGAAATTCACTTCTTCATTTGCACTCTGTACAGATTAAATATTATAGAACATGTTGATGTTTAAACACAGTCAGAACTTCCAATATTATCCATGTAGTCTCACACTTAAAATCTCCATACTGATAACATTCTGTTCCTTTCTATTGCCACTACTCGCATTGCCATTTACCCTGAATTAAATGCTTATCCTAAATTAAAATAGGTCGAAGAAGGGAGAAGAGAAGAACAGAACAGAAATTCTGTTATTTTGCAATATGAAAGTTTTGAATGATTGAAAAATACTATATTCACGAAAAATAACTGTAGAAGTCTTCTAAGAGTCAATTTTGAATGGTTTACACATATTTATTATATTTCTGAAAGTCTTTTATCTGTACTAAAAATAGCCATATTGATCTGTCCTGATATTCAAGCCTACAGAACTTAATAAGCAATGATTATACAAATATAAACAAATTTTGCTTTATAATTATACCTACATCTGTTTTGTAGGATATTTTTAGGTACATACTTGCACTATGTGGTTAATATAATGTTTCTTGTTCTAGAAATCCACACTTCAGTTGTTTGTTATCCCCTTATTTGTTAGTCTGCTGTTCTTTCTTCCTCTGCCAGGATCTTCTACTGAACCAAAGGTATTCTATTCTACTCACCTGTACAGTTTCTGAAGTTGCAGGTTATACTAATATATGTTTTATATGCTACTATATAGACAGTGATTAATTTTAATTGTGTAATTTATGAAGAAATTATATATATATGTGTGTATGCCAGGAGAAAAAAATAAATGGGTAAATAAATTTGTTTACCTTTACATAACTATTAGGCTTTTCTGAAACCTCAAAAGTAATTGTTATCTAACATTTTTGGGTCTATATCCCCACAACAGAGTATTCAGGCGTTAGGAGAGAAGTCATCATGTTATTAAATTTGGTAGTGCAAGGCAGGAGCAAGGAAGATGTCTGAAGCCCCAGGGGCGAACAGAAATTCTGTTCAGAAAGGAAGATATATGTCCCAGATCTACATTCATTTCAGGGAAAATGAGCCCAAGGACAGGGATTGTCAAAAGAATATATTTCATCCCCTGAGGATGTGTGTGAAACATCTTGAGAGTTAGCTTAATTTTACAGTCTTCTGAACTGAAGAGCACAGGGAAAATGTAAAGCCAACGAATACATTACTAGATATAAGAGCATATAGTAGCTATTTTCCTATACTACCTCTTAAATATTGCAACTGTTTTGTCATACTTTGTGATAAAATTAGGTTTTCTTTTTAAAGATTTACTTTGACATTTGCCTAATGGTGAGTGATTTAGGGGATCATTAGTAAAGTTCAATATTTCACATTCTTTAGGCATCAGGAATTCTCAGCTAGAGCATGGACATTATCATTCTATAGAAGTTATTAGTATTCCTTCCATAAACTTCTAAGCAAGAGTATCTAGAGCAGTAGACTTGAAGGGGAAAATACTGTGCAAAATGTAGCAAGAAATAGTTGTGTTTTTACAATTTTTTAATTTTTTTTTGTTTAATTTAAGTACAATGATCTCCAATAACTGAATGATAAGCAAAAGATTGTGGAACCAATAGTCCCCTCTTTTGTCAACACCAGTAAACTTACTTTTATCTCAGCACTACTGTCAGAAAGGTTTTAATAGGAATAGAAATTATTCATTCAAGAACATAGACAAGCACCAGGAAACAGAAAATATATGAAACAGAAAAAATGTGGGAAAAAATAGCTTCCATCCATACTCTGATTTCTATTCCTCCAAGAACTCATATAACTTCAGTTTCTGTAGTCTGAAAGGAAGTCTCACTGCCATTTTTTTCAGGCTTTTTGATTCTTAACAGGTTGCAAAATCAAGCACCTAGAAATATGCTCCTTCCTACAGTTTGTGCCTTGAGGCAATTCACTGATGTCTAGATAGTAGATTCTGGGAGGAAAAAAAAAATCATTACTATGTTTACTGGCTTTGGAGAGTTTGCTCCATCTCTTCCTCACAAGTGAAGCTGATCTGCTATTCTCTTGAGTTGTGTTAAAAGACCTTGTGTTGAAATTTGTTTCAGTTTTAGTCATTTTCACAGGTTGTTTCAGAGATAATGAGGAATTAAGCAGAATTCAATACAGTTACAGTTCTTTATTTGAAAGATTAATATAGTAATATACTACATGTATTTATGAAACTTATTTTTCAACAAAATTAAATCATTGTTATCAAATCAGTGAATAAAATTATTTTTGTAACATGTAAACTATCAGTATGAAACAGAAGAAAATCCCAAGCACAATAGCAATTGATTAAGCCAAGCTTAAGTGAGGCCTTTAAAAATCTGCTAATTATGTTAATATTTATATTTGCCTTTTGATATTTGAGCCTTAGACTTTTAAAAATGTGTCTGCCATATGTCTTTTTTAAAACTAATTCAAAAAGGATTTGAAAGCAGAAATTCCCACGCTATAACATCTCTCCTGATGCTTATGTGCTAATAAAAACCACTAAAAGAATCCTGTTACAAACAATGACATAACATCTTGTATGCTTTTTAGCTGTTTTAAAACTGTCCTTAATCAGTAACAATACTTGGTACAAAATTGTAAGGCCTTGTCTCACAGTAATATATAACACAGTGGAAATTGTGCTAGAAATTACAGGGTGGTGTCCTGCTGAGAGAGTGAAGCAGTGAAACTGTCTTGGAAGACTCATAACAGAGACAGGCAATCTGAGATAGGGTTATTATGCTGTGAAGGGAATATGAATAAACCCTTGTTGCCTGTTGTAGCAAGGACAGAAAAGTCTGATCCAAGATACCCTTGCTAGTCTGATATCCCAAAACCTTTCCAGGTAGTTTCCTACATAAAAAGTAATATCTGATAAAAAGCAATGGCTAAAATTTGCCTTTTAGGAGAGATTTGCATGCCAGTTCCTGTACTAAGATGTTCAGAAACCTCTAAGTTTCTAATTATCTGGATACTGCTGTATAATGCAAGTTCATCCATCATGTCTGCCAGATCCTGTCAGCTGTGACAGTACTTTTCTGTTGTCTAGGTAGGTCCATGATAAAACCACCTACTTTTCCCACACAAGCCAAAGAACAGGTTTCAAAGTAATTTTCTGCAGCTAACGACTCATCAGATTTAACTGATTTACCTGAAAACAAGTTTTAATAGTCTATCTGAATCACCATGTTCCTCATCTCATATAAATTAGGAAAAGCTTAATGAAAAAATATTCATAACTGTACTAATAGTCTTTCACATTATTGTATTCATAAATTAATCACCTGAAGGATAATATTATAAATAACATTACAATGTGCCTTCAAAAAAGATCACAAAATTAATTTTTATGTCATTTTCTGATTTACCTTTTAGCTTTTGTAGAGTACTGGTGGAAGGGGAGGGAGCTGGTATCCAGGGAAGTAACTTTGTTTATCCTGAATGATAGCTGTATCTTAGAGCATCCTGCTAACTCTGAGGCACTTTTGTTGCAGTATAGCAACAATTCTATTGGGAGGAAAAAACTTATTTCATAAGAGATTAGTCACAGCTATAATTCAGAAGTATACGGGTTATATGTTTTCAATTACTGGAGGGTTTAGGTATCAAATCATTCTCCTTGGCTTTGCTGAGAAATGTTTTATGATGCTGCTTTGTTTTCAGTTGATAAGTTAGCAGCTTCTTGTGGCTGCAGGAAAGATTCCAATGACTACTTAATCTGTATTAAACCATTTGTCATGGGGAGTTAATGGATTAAATAGACGTTTTGTGCTTGTGTGTGAATTTAATATATATCATACTGTTTAAGAAGTGCACTAAAATCAAAAGTACTATGCAAAATAATAACAAACCATTTAAAAAATAAGTATAAATTAGGAAAAAGCTAGCTGCAATGGTATCAATTTTAGGTAGTAATTCAACAAATATATTTCAGATATAAATGTAGGAACTATTTTCATTTATCTGTTTCCCTTTTGGAAAATATTATTTTCTTGTCTGTTTCTCCATTTTTATGAGATTTCAGAACAAATTGTATGAAGAGGGCTTTTTGTTTCTTTTTTATTTGGTTTGGGTTGGGGTTTTTTTTGCAAAGGTTAATATCAATTATTTCAAGAAATATCGAAGCATATATACAAATCTTTGATTTCAAAATGCTCCTCTGTAAAGAGTTTTCTAAACCAACGTTTCACAGCATAGCTCATGTAAATTACAGATATATACACGTAGAGGTTGCATCAAGGATCTATGACGAACTCAGGCTTGATTCCTATGAATTAAATCCATCTTTTCTGTATTTTAGATATGTCACTCAATCAGTTCTGAATGAAAATTAAATCATTATAAGTATAGTCTTTCTATTTATAAAAGTAGGAATTCTTAAACACAGTCAGAATTAAAATTTGAGGCTTTAATTTACCTTATTTCCTCATATAAGAAAACAATATTTAGTTCATGAAAAGCCAACAGCAGTCACTTAAATGAATGTAATTAATCTACAGTATAATGATGAGCTTATTGAAGATAGTGAACTGAAACAAATAATAGAATAATAATAAACTAAATTTTAAAGATAATAAATAAAAAAACCTACAGAGGTTATAAAGCAAAAATATCTCTATAGAACAGTTTGGTAAAAAATACTTTTTTTTGTATGGCAAACATTTTCCTTGTCTTCTTTGTCCTACAACAAAATGATGGACTATTGTAAATGGCCATTTTACATATGTATTTTACAATTAAAAAATATAAAAAACTTAGTTTACCTTATCTCCAAAATGCTTCACAATTGTTATGCAGTACAGAAAGTATAATTAATGAAGCATATGCTGATTCAAATTCCACAAGATCTGCAGGACCACTCTAAGAACTTGACAGATGCTACTAAGGAAAATATTCCAATTAACTTGAAATTTAAATACTATTATATCATACTTCTTCACACTAATAGGATAAATACAACTACAGTTATTAAAAAAATAATAAAAAATACATCTTTCATTCAACAAGACTGTGTTTTCACTTCTACAGTTGTAGTTACCAATGGGGCTAAAATATTAGTAGGCATGTTAGAGATTCTCTACATTAAAAAGGACATACGTAACCATCTTTTTTCTCTCCACATCCCAAAAGCTACCTAGTCAACACCCAAGAACACTTCTAGCAGCCATTAGAATGTCTATAAAGCAATTATCATCTTTACTGCAGCTAAATGCTGAAATTACACTGTCATACTTGCATCCAACTATTATGCACTATGTCCAGTAAATATAGTGGATAGAATATATGCAATACATATAGTGATTGTAGGCAAAGTAAACACTTTGTTCTCCTGCCTTACTTATCCTTGAGATTGTTTCTTTACACAAAGTTATGAAGTTTGCTCCTTCTATCCTTACCTAGAAGGCAAATAGATCTATATAGATTCATAGAATCACAGAACTGTTTGGGTTGGAATAGACCTTTAAGATCAAGTTCAACTGTTAACCTAGCACTGCCAAATTCACCACTAAACCATGTCCCTAAGTGCCTCATCTACACGTCTTTTAAATACCTCCAGTGATGGTGACTCCACCTCTTTCTTGAGCAGCCTGTTCCAATGTTTGAAAACCCTTTCAGTGAAGAAATCTTTCCCAACATGCAATATAAACCTCCCCTGGCACAGCTTGAGACCACTTCCTCTCATCCTAACACTTGTTCCCTGGAAGAGAAGACTGACTCCCACCTTGCTGCAACCTTCTTTCAGGTGGTTGTAGAGGGCAATAAGATCTCCCCTCTGCCTCCTTTTCTCCAGGCTAAACAACCCCATTTTCCTCAGCCACTCCTCATAAGATTTGTGTTCTAGACCCTTGAGAAGCTTCATTGCTCTTCCTTGGACATGATCCAGCACCTCAGTGTCCTTCTTGTATCAAGGGGCCCAAAACTGAACACAATATTTAAGGTGCAGCCTTGCCAGTGCTGAGTACAGGGGCACAATCACTTCCCAAATCCTGCTGGCCACACTTTCTGATATAAGCCAGGATGCCTTTGGGCCTCTTGGCCACCTGGGCACACTAGTGTGTCATATTCAGCTACCTGTTGACCAACACCCACAAGCCCTTTTCTGCTGGGCAGCTTTCCGGACACTTTTCCCCATACAAGATAAGCACTAAATTAAGATTTAGGGTAACAAAGAATATAACCTGTCAGAATCTGTCTCCTGTTCTGCACCATGTAGATAATAAGCTACACTAATGAGGCAAGCAAGTAAGTCTTCATGGACACATCCTAATAAAAGTAATGAGATTTAATTAGATTTCTAGATTCGTATCAGTACCTCATTATGGAGGCAGAAGTACCTCATTCCCCAAAATACATGTTCCACAAGAAATACTTTAATTTTGGCTTAATCACAGAATCACAGAATCACAGAACGTTAGGGATTGGAAGGGACCTCAAAAGATCATCTAGTCCAATCCCCCTGCCGGAGCAGGAACACCTAGATGAGGTTGCACAGGAAGGCGTCCAGGCGGGTTTTGAATGTCTCCAGAGAAGGAGACTCCACAACCTCTCTGGGCAGCCTGTTCCAGTGCTCTGTCACCCTCACTGAGAAGAAGTTTCTTCTCAAATTTAAGTGGAACCTCCTGTGTTCCAGCTTGTGCCCATTACCCCAACACCATTAACGATGGTGTTTTTTATAGAATTAGAAACAAACCTGCTTTTGTACCTTACTCTGTGTCTGGGCTGTGCTCTGCCATGTCACCCTGTGATTACAGATTAGAGACTCTCTCCACAGGTACCAATGGTCATCACTGAAATTTATGCAAGAGTCGCATAACAGGCCAGATGTTGAAATTTGCACAGGTTTATGCAGCTGAACCAATTTGGCCATTAGCTTTCCTTCTCCAACAAAGAAACCATTTTTGTCTCTCCTATTAAGCACCAACATGAAATACATCATTAGTTATTTGCTTTCCTGCTTGTGGTTTATCCATAACAGTATGTGAACAGTGTGTCACCTCTGTCCTGGTCTGTATGCTTTACAGGTCACTGTTAGAGACGTGTTTAACAGGTGGTAGCACTCTGTATAAATGTACACAATCCTTGAATATTTGCTTAGAGTAGATTCAATCACTTTCAGATGGGAAGCTCTGAGGTTCCATTACAAAAAGTCAGCATAAAAAGCTCATGATTCTGAATTACAGTATTCTAAAAACCATGTATAATACCCTCTAACCAGCAGAGAACACAGTGCCATGTGGTGTTTAAGCTGAGAGTGTAAATGATAGAGTTTGTGTTATGCAACCCCTGTTGATGGAACTCCATCTATGAAACAAAACAGCTTATTTGAAAGATTTGTTTAAGCAGCATAAATTCATTAGCAATCTAAATAGCCCTAATACCAAAATGTAATAAGCAGTTTGACCCCTTTCAAGATCAATTATTTTCATAAAGCACGTTTCCATCCCAAGCATGTTGGCAGAATGTCAGCATCTAAACAAAACCCATCAGTGATTTCTATTTCTTATTTTGAAGCATTTCATTACAATGAACGCAGAAGCACTCAACTGGATCAAATTATTATTTCTGTTGTTGAGAGACAGCTAG
This sequence comes from Mesitornis unicolor, assembly GCF_000695765.1. Lineage (NCBI taxonomy): Eukaryota > Metazoa > Chordata > Aves > Mesitornithiformes > Mesitornithidae > Mesitornis > Mesitornis unicolor. The sequence goes on from NW_010209062.1 coordinate 16,442, forward strand.
ACATTGACAAAATTCTT
>NW_010209062.1:16489-33941 GCF_000695765.1 Mesitornis unicolor
GCAAGAATAAAAAATTCTAGAAAATGCAGAGTTATATTACAAGAACTGTCTGCTGACTACTGACTACTGAATACTGTGCCACTGAAGGCACTGGTTCAACACTTTGGATGTATAGTTTATCTCACAGAGAAGGGATTTAAGTCCAGTGCTGGAGATTCATCAAATCCTATGCAAAGAAAAGAACACATACTATGCCACAGAATTAAAAAAATAAAAAATAAAAAAAGAAGATGGCTAGGCTTTTGGACAATGGTCAACTAACCTGTTCCACAGCAGACAGAGCAGGAAGGGAAAATATATTGATCCTGTCATAAACAGTAACTTTTGTATGACACATGCAGCACATATTTCAGATGCACTGTTGTTATTCTATACAGTCGAAATGTTAAGGTTTTTTAACACAAATAAATGACCATTTCACAATTAGCAGAAGTAGAAATGTTTCCATAGGATGTGAATGTTTCAGTGTTTCATAAATTCTCCCTCACTGTTAGACGGTACAATGTTTGAAAACCAGAAAGTGTAATTGACTGTAAAAAAAGAACAGTATTAACCGCTGTATTAGGTTTTCTAATCTGACTGAAATTCAGAAAGTAAATCATTGAGGAAGAGGATGAGGCAGAGATTGTTGGCAACTTTATTTATACTTGAGCTGCATGTTAAAACCAGGACTCTGTTTTCCTGGCAATATCTGAAGAACGATGACTGTGTTGCTGGCCTTTTTTTTGTTTATGGCTCTAACTTTCCATTTTTAGCTCTAAACAAGAGTACTACTTCTAATATGTGTCTCAAAATACTCATGAAGATTTACAGAGATCTTTATGAGCAGACAAGTACTCTGTGTGCATGAGACTATGAACAGTTAAAGTATAAGGTAGACATTGTGATTTCCCTCACTCTTGCCACAGACACAATAAAACTTAGAGCTGCAGTAAGAAGCAGATGAAGAAACTTTTAGCGAATATATTATCTAATAAAAATTGAGTTTTCTGTTTATAAAGAGTTTTCAAGCTGATTCTGAATAAAAATATCCACTGTCTTCTGTATAGATGCCTAGAAAAAATTGCCTAAAGTGATTTCAATTAGGTATTGATTGTTTACTCCAGCCAAGAAGTTCTCAATATTTAAGGTTTCTGATAAATCATTGAAACATCAGGTATAGTTTCCTTTCCCTCATTGGGTCACTGCAGCCTTTAAGTATAAACACTATTTGTCTTTGTTTATTTATTCTATCTGTATAGAGATAATGTAGGCTCTGAGGATTATTTGAAGTATAAAATCAGTTATAACAAACAGCTGTTAGCAATGAAACTAATATTCATGACAACTAATTGTCAGCTTTTCACTAATCATTTCTAAAAGTAAGTAAATTCTTTTAGATTGTATGAAGAAGAAGGTATTGTTTTGGTGTCTTTTCTTTTACACTGTGAGAGTCCAATCCTTTTGGTTAAAAAGAATAGAAAAAAGTAAAGCAGATCTGATCCTAATCTTATTTTGTATGCTCAAAATATTCTGTCTGAAGACAGAACCCAAACAGAGAATGACAAAAATCTGTGTGGTCCAGCTATAAGGAAAGAACGTCTGAGAGACCAAAGTAAAATCTCATGCTTTTTCATTAGCATGCAGCCAAAAATCAAGTTGTTCAGTCAGGTCCCAGAAGACTGCATGTCCACACAGCACAGTAAGGTGTCAAGCTGAAATACAAAACATCCAGAAGCGAGATAGTGCTATCAGCAAAATGCTGGTACAGCTGCACAGGGCTGGCTACACTGCCTCCAGCCCTCCAGCTATCTCATTCAAAGCTGTATCTGGCTGCAGTGTGACAATATGTTAAACTGTCTGCCAGGCTTCTGGTGAGAGATCAAAAATAATGTGGCTAAATGATGCAAAGTGCCAGTCCAGCTTGCTTTTATTCTGTCATTTCAGATATGTTCAAGCACCCTGATGAACTGAGTTTTTATCAGCAGCTTCATGCCAGATCAAGCTCTATCAGTTCTCCTGTATGGAACAAAAAAAACCCATAAAAGTTGGCATAAATTTGATATCATGTATTCTGGCTAATTTGACAAAATAAAAGTGTTTGCTCAAGCTCATGTAGAACAAATTGGTTCTTCATTTCTTCCTGTAACATACAGGTCTGATGGAGGACACATGACCTAAGGATGTCCGAACAGATGCTTAATGTGTAATACAGACATACATAAAACAACAACCACCATAACCACAGAGATCTGCACAATACTTCCTTCCCTACCTGAAATCCAGTGGATTGCTTACAACTACCCTCTATTGCTATTACACATAAAAGAAACTCTGGAAAGAGAAACTGTAATCTCACTGAGCTGATCAATGACTAACACAACTGATAAGAGAATAATAAACCTAGGTGTTTATTATGTCCTCTAAATTGCCAACATCTGGGTTTTATTCCCAACACTCAGGATTTAATGTTTTAAATTCCTTACCTTGAAAACAAGTTAAGATGAAACAATCTCATGTTTCATTATGTTTTATATCCTAATATATTTACATATATTTATATTAGATAGCATATATCTCATATCCATATATAACAGTTTGCATATATATAAAGAATATCTTTTTAAATCTGTTCTTTATTTTTTGGAGAAAATTTAGAAACATCATTTCAGCCAACCCCGAAAAGCCAAAACTAGAAGGAAAAACAGAACTTTTTGTTCTTGCCTCTCATCACCTTAAAGCTTCATGATTTAAAAGATCATCGAACATTTGGTCTTGGCAGCTGTCATAATCCACAGTTTAGCATCTACTCTTAAAAAAAGTTCAGTCAATTATGAATAGTGAACAAATGAAAAATAAATAAAAAATGCATAGCCTTTCCATGAATGATACACAAGAGCTAAATTTTTCAGATAAACAGTTCCTAAAAATATTTGGCTTGGCCCTAAGCAAACAACAGATATAATGAAAAGTAGACTGCAGTTTTACTTTTTATTTGTTTTACTGAAATATTATTAGAAATAAAGAGTTTTACAGCTTTTTAAGCAAGTATCCCTCAACATCTTGAGGACTTCATTTATCATGTGTGGAGTTAGTGGGCTGGAAAAGAGAAATAAGTATATGTAGTCAGACCAAGGCAGTTACAATCCTTAAAGTGTGGTTTTGCCCTGTTAACTGACTGCATAAAACCAATTTTTTTTTTAAAGTAAATTAAAAAGTACTAGGGATTTCTTGTTTATTGTGTCTCAATAATTTCCATATTACGTCTGCTCAGTTCTCAGTTTAAATGTAAAAAAGCTGTGGTATTTTCTTCTAAGTGTTCTGTTCTCATAGACATCCTAGACTGTGAAAGTGAAGCTGGGTTTTCTCTGGGTCACACATCTCCTACAAAGACCCTGCAATCTAACTGTTAGGAATTTGGTTGATGATGTGCCAGCTGGAACCAAGCCCGGTTCATTCCCCGAGAGCTGCATTGGTTCTGCAGTGCAACAGAAGTCACAAGTAACAACAATTCTCTCTAGTGAAGAGACTGAACCCATCAACAGGTAACATAGCACATGTCTTATGCCTTTCTTCATCATGCGACTAAAAGAAATTACATATAAACTCTCTGCTAAAATCTTTAAACTAATAATTTCTTATTCTCCTCCTGACTTGGTATGTTTTTGTGCTGTCCACTGGGATTCCTGCAAGACTCAAAGGTTGGACATCAAGACAGGAAGAGTAGGAATAGAGATAGCCTTCGGTACCCATTAAATTATTGATATTCATACCAAAGATTTACATCAACATATGACATATGCTTGCCAGATAAGAGAAGTCATGATGAGATTAAAAAAAAGGACTAACTTTCCAAGGGATTAATATAATTTTTTGAAGCTTCACTTAAAGTTCTCAGGAAGGAAGCTCATGCGGATGGTCCTAGAGCTGATTCTAGAGCATGTGAAAAGGTAATTCAGAAATAAACAGCCTCTCATTACTCTGGTATATAATATGGCACACAATGAGGAAAATTCTTTCAGAATTATGTTATTTCATCAAAGGTGACAAAGCAGCAAGCAGGTACCATGTAGTCTCAAGGAGGAAACACATACATATCAGGGCACAACAGTCTGTGTGTCTTCCTTAGCTGCTCCAGCCTCAAGACTGACATCTACTCATCAGAGATTTTAATTTACAAAGGGCAAAAACTTTCTGCTGCCTAGAAAAGAGTCAATAAGAGTTAAAGATATAATGAAAAACAACAGATTTGAGTTCTCCCATTTTCTTTTGTTTTCTTTTTTTTTTTTTGTGAAGAAGGTTCAAATAACTATAAAGAAGTCCTTTTTAAAGATGTTTTTTCGGCCCTTAATTCTCCTCCTCAGCTCTTGGCTGTTTTGAAGTACTAGTTTTCTGTTTACTTTTGTTTTCACCATTCCAGTGAGCTTCTCAAAATTTCCAATACTTCTGTCAGGGTTTACACTGAAACCCTACTTGCCAATTTTTTATGCTGTGGAAGGCTTTACTGTAAAATAATAATAAAAAACCAAATCAGTATGAAGATTTTACCAACTTACTTTTAAAAGAAGAAGCTATTGAAAATAGATAACAAAGAAAACCAAATCCTCCATTTTATGACAGGAATGTGCTGTCACAGATATAAAAATTTACAAACAGTTATTATTGGTAGTAATAATTTAACTCTTTCTTTCCTATCTTAAGCAGTGAGGTGTCACATCTGCAAGGAGTACTGGACAGGACCCAAAACCGACCAACAAGGTATTTCATCCCACATACGTCATACTCACTATAAAGCTACGGGATCATGAGGACCATGTTCTTCTTCTGCAATGGCCGAAGTCCGAACAGAACCCTGTTAGTTCATCTGACTTCAATCCTGATCAGTGTGTTCCTGAATCTAGTTCCTGCATCCTGCTCCCACCTGCTGCTGAGTCCAGTCTGGAACTTTTCCAGTGTCCTGCCCCACAGAGCCTCTGGTGATGTAATCACCACTGGGGAGGGAGTAGTGGGGGAGATGATTTTATATTGATTTTTGATATATATTTATACATATTTGTATATATTTCATTATTTTCCTATTTACATTATTATACTATAGTATTAGTATTACTGTTCCATTAAATCTGTTAGTTTCATTTTTCAACTTTTAAGACTCTCTCCCTTACTCTCTTTCTCTTCCCCTTCCGGGGAAGAGAGAGGGGTTAATAGAGAGCATCTGTCCAGCATTTAGTGCCCAGCCCAGCCCTAAACCACAACATTTACTGTCATGGTTCTAATTTCTAATTTCTTACTAGTTTATCAGAAGTTATTTCTTCAGAGAGTCTATAAAATTGTAACCTACTTTATTAATCCCTTGTAAAGAGATTGCAAGGATAGAAGTTTACTCACACTCCCCACTAATGTCTTGATAAAAAAAGGTAAAAAATATAGCTATGAATTCTTTAGATGTTATTCTGTTACATAGTGGTTATGAAGCCATTGCATGATAGTAAATAGCCTATATTACTACAATAGCAATAGAGATGTTGTTAAAAGCATGATCCTTATCATTCTTGTTCCTCTGTGTCTGTCATGACCTCAGTACCTCTCACGTACAATGCATGGAGGAAACTTAAACTAGGGTGATGAAATATGAAAGGAAGTATCTTTAACCCAAGTAGACAAATATGTAAGTGCCTGTGTGTATGCTGATGCATTGAAAAGGCCAGCATTTCTAAAGAAACAAGTATATTTAACAGAAGTTTAAGCTAGGCTCAGGAGTGAGAAAATATTCATGATTCCTTGTAAAGTGAAAAATAAAATACAAATCAGTAGTTCTTGAGCTAGAATAGATGTGGCTGACAAGCCTATATGACACAGAGGAGCTCCTTGTGAGACCAAATTCAGATCTGGAAACAATACTGCTTCATTTGAAGAAAATTCACCTAACTCATTCAGCCACAGGTGACTCATTCCATACACAGGGAAGATACACACATACTCATTTCTGCATTTCCTTGATTAGTACAGGCAGAACCATCTACGATCACTCTGTGAGTGCTGGTGTAGGCACAACCCTAGAAAAAATTTGCCAAGTCCCTTGCAGTCCAGAGAGCTGAGTGAAATAGTTGGAAGCTTGCAGTGGAATGGCTGCACCCTCTGTTATATATCTGTTATACATCTGTTATACATCTGTTGTATTGAAAAAGAGTAGTATGGAAAATGAACGTCTCCCCTGCAGGAGAGAAGCAGGGTGTAGCAGAATGCCAACTGTCCTCTAGAGCCAAAAGCAGGAAGGGCAACCAGGAACCACTCCAGGTCTTTTACTTCATGTTCCACAGGACTCAATTCTAAAAGTGGAAATTAGCATACACAGAAATGCCAGAAATAATGAAACATAAGGAAAATAATATATTAAAAAAGCATATCTGAAGACTTAAAATGAATTATTTCAGTGGATTGCTGGCATAAGTTTTAAGGAGTAATTAAATTGTACTTGTTCAGACAAGCTGTTCAGACAGGAGGACTAATAGCAGATACTAGTTATTAGCATAGAAGTTTAAATAACTGAAACTGTAGCACATTTTCTGTTGTATTTTTTTGATGTAAGCAATATGGTTTACAACAGATTTATACTGAGAAGTTAGTTCTGTTATTGAAAAGCTAAGCTTTGCAATATAATGAACTTTAAACAAAATAAATTCCTTATAATGACTTTCAATCTTTTATCATTATTTCCAGTATGTCAGAGGCTCGGAAACAGAAATACAATCTGGGGGCAGTCAGGCACAAATATTGCATATGTTCTTTAGCTAAATACAATTTCTTTTTGGCTGCCTCCTTGTTACCTTTGAGATATAAATCCTCATGGGCCCTTAGTCAGATCCAGTAATGTTCCAATAAGTCAATCTAGTGAGGTGCCTGTTCTGATTATCCTGATTCATCTTCAGTGCAAGCTGCTGATATATGCATATAATAATATACCAGTGAGGAGTATTGAAGAAAATCTGACTCTTATATAATTAGGCACTTGCTATAAAGAACTCCAGAGTTATATAATCATCCTCGTAGACACAAATAAAGCTTTCCTTTGTGTGCTACCGAAGCACGGATAATTTGTTATCCATTGTGTTCAACTGATTTATTCCTTTGATTTGCTGATTATATATGAAGATATCAGTAATAAAAGCCTAGAGAATTCAAACAACTATGATAAGATTTAAGGGTATTCAAGCACATCTTCCTAGCATAGGTGCAATTTACACTGTGAGAAGATTAGATTTGTTATTGGTTGGCAAAAAAATTATTGGTTTTTTTTTTAATAGTTGGACACACATGTTTTAAAATGTAACTAACTTAATTTTAAACCATTACTTGACAGCTGACAGTTCAAGCTTGTTTTAGAAAAAGAAAGTGCATAATTGCATTAACAATTATTTATTTGATATCCATTTCAAAATGGAAAATCAAAGGGAACTTTTTTTATCATATTTTGCTATATTACTTCAGAAAAGGAAAAAACACTGTGTAAGCTCATAAAAAGTTATATGATGTATATGAAGATGCTTTAAAAATATGGCAATATCAAAATTGGTGTGTTTGATTTCAGTTTGGAGATTTTGATGTTAAAGATGTGCCATGTTCAGGAAAGCCAAGCAAAGCTAATAACAAAATAAAGGCATTGATCAAATCCAGTCAGCGTTTAATGACATGAGAGTTTTCTGATAAACTTTACATATTGATATTGAGCATTGAAAACCATTTAAAACAACTTGCATACATTGAGAAGCTTGATATTTGGGTACCACATGAGCTCAAATAAATTCATCTCTCTAAGCGTGTTTACATCTGCAATTCTCTCTTGAAACATGAAGAAAACAATTCATTTTTTTAATGTATGATAGCAGCTGATGAAAAATTGATAATCTACAACAACAATGAATTAAAAAATTGTGGAGCAAGCATGATGAATCAGCTCAAAGAACTTTAAAAGCAGATATTCACCAAAGGAAGGTGATGCTGTCAGTCTGGTGGGATTTCAAAGGTATTGTGTATTTTGCATTGCTTCCAAGGAACCAAACCATTAATTCAGACATGTACTGTCATCAACTGGATAGATTAAATGATGCCATGAAACTGAAGATTCCAGAATTTGTGAATCACAGAGGTGTTGTGTTTCTCCACGATAATGCTAGACCACATACAATTTGATCACTTGTCAAAAATTGTTGCAGCTTGGATGGGGTGTGTTACCACATCTACCATATTAGCCAGACCTGGCACCATCAGACTGACATTTGTTTCATTCTCTACAAAACACTTTGAATGGTAAAACGTTCACTGCTGATGAGGACATCAAATTGTTCTTGAAACATTTTTTGCTGAAAAAGATAACTTTTTTTGAGGCAGGAATCATGAAGTTGCCTTAAAGACGGCAAAAGGTAATTGAGTAAAATGGACAATAAATTGTTTAATACAATTTTTGTTTCCCAAGAAAAGTTTTCCTTTCATTTACCCAGAAAAAATGTAACTACTTTTTGGCAAACCCAGTAGCTCCTAAGATGAAAGAAAGCTATAGCAGCAGAAGCCATTTATGTGATACAAATATCCTAAAGAATATGCAGTTGTTTCTAGAAAAACATTTTGTAAGAGTAAGGTTTCTAACCAGTACTGCCACACTGTCAGGTGTTTCTATTTTAAACATTGTCACAGTCAGTCACTTCACTTATTCCGGACAAATAGTTTTCAGGGGAAAGTGAGTACTCACCCTGTGGATTCCCAATAGTAAGTGTATCAGAACTCCTGAATAATCAATGGAATTGACTGAGAAAACTTTTACAGTTAGAACAGGTCAGGTTCCCTGCTAGTAGGTCTGAGAAACTTAAAGCCTTCAAGAAATAAAGAATTAAAAGATGCTTCTCTAAAAAACTGATATGTTTTTCAGGAGAGATGTTCATCCTTGTGGATGGTGAGGAATGGGTGCCAAACATTATTGCTGTCTTAGAAAAAATCTCCATTTAGGGTCTGTATATCTGCAGAGAAATACTTTGGAACAGCTGCCAGAATTTTGAATCACAAAATAAAGGTATTCCAATAGGAGAAATTTTACATACCTACCCGCCATTGATTCCAAGACCATGAAACAGAATTTCCACATTCAATAAATATTTTCATTGTTGTACAGACCATCACAGCACTATTAAAATGATTCTAATTTAAACTAATCACCACCTAGTTCTCCTTTATGCCAATATCTAATGGAGTGCTCATAGGGGTAGAATTTAATGGGACAATAAATAACCACAGCTAGGAGAGTAGTCCTCCTGACAATTAACCTGCAGTGCCCAGTGTAGACAGTGTGTCTCATCTGCATTTACTTAGAGGGTAAATTTGCTAAGAGTCAACCACTATTTGTACTGTGGTACTGAAAAGAAATAATTTTTAAAAAGCCTTTTCCTTTTTCCTTTTTTGTTGGGCAGAAGTAGTTTACCTTGATCTCTCCTTTGGTAGCACATCTCAGGAGATTTTCCTACTCATGTGCTACCATCTAGCTAGAGGCTGCGAAGAGGGCAGTAGTGATCATTTAGGGTAGTAAGTAGATCCATACTTAGTCACATTTAGTCACTGAGAATGTAGTGAGCTATAAAAATAGAATGACTTAGAAACATGGAACATCTTTTCCATATCCCACCTATTGCACTTTTTATTCCATAGTTAAAATATCTATGTTGCTGTGCATCAGCTAGATTCTTCTTTGGACTTGGGTACCTAATTGTCATCTGGCTTTTAAGCACCAACAATCTCATTACATTCTTTTCCTCCATTTAATGCAAACAGAATAGCCACTTACATGTCTCGATGATAGAACACTATAGAATGACCACAGGTGAGGAGAGAGAGTGTATTGAACTTCACAGGAATGATTGATGAACATTGCTTTTTAACTGGCTTTAGTAGCTATTTACCATCACCTACAGAAGATCTAAAATCAATGGAGATTTTTATGAAATGTATAAATGTGTCAAATGAATACATGCAGGCAGTATTATAACAGCTATGATAACACTAATAAGTCTCTTGCAAAAGGCTGTGCAGCAAACTTCCTTTAGAAAATATCAGTTACATCGTAAGACCTCATAGAAAGTCCACAGGGGAATAGTTTTACTAAATTATTTTTCTTCTTTTTCTTTTTTATACCATGTTAGATTCCAACGGCCAAATACTTTAAGTATGCAAAGTAGGCAAGTACTTTAAGTATGCAAAAGGATGCAAAGACAATATGGGAAGAAAATCTACTTCACAATATCCTTTAGCTTCAAGGTAAAGTAAAATCTTTAAAATTTTCTCCAAAGATGGAGAGTAATTAAAAGACCTTTATTTTGATGGTTTCTGCCTGATCACAAAGAATAGCCCAGAACAGAAATTAAGAAAACATTAAAGACATGGAAATTAAGGATTTCCACTTAGGGTTTTACAGCTTAGTCACCTCTGTGCCAAAAACATATCTGTTGTGGTTGTTTGATTCTGGCTGGATGCCAGGTGCCCACCAAAGTCACTCTATCACTCACCCTCCTAAGTTGAACAGGAGCGAGAAAATATAACAAAAGGTGCATGGGTCAAGATAAGAACAGGAAGAGATAACTCATCCATTACCATCATAGCCAAAACAGACTCGATTTGGGAAAATGAATTTAATTCATTCAATCAAATTAGAGTAAGGTAATGAGAAATAAAAACTAGAAGAAACCCATCGTCTTCCCCCCACCCCTCTCGTCTTGCTGGGCTAAATTTCATTCAGATTTTCTCTACCTCCTCCCCCTCCAGCAGTGCAGGGGGATGGGGATCAGTTGATCACACATTGTCTCTGCTACTCCATCCTCCTCGAGGAGGGACTCCTCACACTCTTCCCCTGTTTCAGCATGGGGTCCTCCCACAGTAGACAGTCCTCCACAAACTTCTCTGAAGTGAGTCCTTCCCACGGACTGCAGTTCTTCATGAACTGCCCTAGCATAGGTCTTTTCCATGCAGTGCAGTCCTTCAGGAACAGACTGCTCTAGCATTGGTCCCCATGGGGTCACGAGTCATGCCAGCAAAGCTGCTCCAGCGTGGACTCCTCTCTCCACAGGTCCACAGGTCCTGTTAGGAGCTTGCTCCAGTGTAGGCTTCCCATGAGGTGTGGATATCTGCTCCACTGTTAACCTCCATCCTCTGCAGGGGGACAGCCTGCCTCACCATGGTCTTCACTATGGACTGTAGAGGAATCTCTGCTCTGGTGCCTGGAGCACCTCCTCCCTCTCCTTCTTCACTGACCTTGGTGTTTGCAGAATTGTTTCTCTCACATATTGTCCCTCCTCTGTCTGACTGCCATCACTGTTTCACAGTAAATTTTTCCCTTTGTTAAATATGTTATCATAGAGGCACTAACACTGTCACTGATGGGCCTGGCCTTGCTGTTGCTGGGTCTGTCTTGGAGGTGGCTGGCATTGGCTCTCTTGAACATGGGAAAAGCTTCTAGAAGATTTTTACAGAAGCCACCCCTGTAGCGCCCTCACTACCAAAACCTTGTTATGCAAACCAAATACATCTGTCTACTCATGTAAGCAAGTCTAATGGACGTATATACTCACTTGTCTGCATGTTGATCAAGTTTGTTAAATTTGAAGCCATAAATACTTGTTTGTACACAAACATCTTGTGAAAATGAGATGCAAGCTCTTCCTCTTCAATTTAATTTCATGTTTTCATAATGTAACATAGAATGGTAGTTTTGTCAACTATACAGAACCAAAACCTGTTCACTGACATCAGCAAGAGCCTTCAGGAAGGGCAAGAATTTTTGCCCATTGTCAAAAACTACATGTAAAATCAATCTCATTTGTGAATGTGTAAATGTGCAAACTATCAATTAAAAAATGACAAACATTCAGAAAATAATGTTAATTTATTCTCTCTATTGTAGTTTAGAATTTCTTCTATCATACCTTAGAATGTATGCTCTTACTTTAAAAATACTGCACGATATTTCATAAAAGAATCTAAAGGTGTATCTATGCCATAGTGTTCTTTTTAAATTTATCTTTGTTTTAAAATATCTGGGGAAATCTTCACTTACAAAGGAGAACATGCTGGTTTTATGCCAATTATAGTGAAAAGAATTTTTCAGAGAAATTGTGTTAAATATTTTCAACCTAAGCGAAATAGCACACAGTTACAAGGTTCAAATATACATGAACCCCTCGTTGATCTTTAGCTCATGACACAGTATGCATAAAAGGTAGGAATTCTTACAGACAATTTAATCCTGGCTGAATCATGTAGATGTGAAAAGATATGTGACTAGCACAATTAAATAACCATGTTATAGAAGTGTCAGTTTTCATATGTCTGTATATTGTTGTGCACATATAAGGAATGTAAATTTTTTTCTCAGATAATCTAAGCACACAAAGTCGATGTGCTTATACATTTGCTAGTGGAAAGCATCCACACTTAGATCCAAAAGCCTCCCATCATCACAACCTCCAAAAGTCTTGCAAAGTTCAAGAATATTTGAACAAGAAAACTTGAAGATGTGCCTACACCCAGTAAATGTTTGACATCATTTATACTTGATTTTCCCTGTACTCAGAAATGAATGTTTTTTCTTTAGTCTGAAGTTAAATTATAATTAAATTTAAAATTCTGTGCAGAGTTTATTATACTAAATCAATTTTTTTCTAGTAGTGAAACAAACAAGCATTCTACAGCAAGTAGAATGGGGATATTAGTTTTCATATAATACACCGGTTTTATGAACTGACTTTTTATCAAAATAAAATCTTTTACATCCATCAAGTAGGGAAGGATACCAGCCAGAGGGGAAGGAGAGATGAGGGTGGTAGCAAGGCCTCCCCAGCAAGTGACACAAACTCACCATACCCAGAAAAGCAGAGCAGATTAGATCTGGTGGCAAAGACCAGGGTTGACCATCTGGCCAGGCAGGACTGTAATGAGGATGCAGGTCCCAGGTCAAGCTAGGGAACCAGTTCAGCAAGGACAGGTCAGGACCAGGGAAGTGCAAGGCACAGGCACAGGCACAGCTGCAACATCGCTCAGGCAGGGACCAAGGGTGCAAATCATGGTCAAAGCAAGAAGGGGTTCACTTCATCTCATTGTACTACTTTGTTTTCCCAGCAGTCTGATCCAAGGTTACACCACATCAGACAAAACTTTGAGCAGGGACAGCTAAATCCCTGAGAGGGTTGTTATGAGGTTACAAAGGATGAGTACAAAGAGAGTTCAGAGCAGTTAGATCCTGCTGTACTCAGAGCCCTGAGAAAGACCATAGCCTAGAGAGGAAAAGCAAGAAAATTGTTTCTGGTTTCACCGAGATATCCTAGCAACAGTTTAAACTGGTGACAGTGAGCAACTTGTTCGGATGAAGGATATTTATTAAAACCAGTGTGTGACCTCTCTTTGAGTCCAAGACGTTTTGAATCATAGCATATGACTTTTGGTGAAAAAAGCCTTGCAGATTTCTAGCTAAATATTCCCCATGGGCAGTTTCCATGTTACACGGTATGAGAAGTATACTTTTATCTTCATTTACCACTTCTCTCTATAGTTTATGTTTCCTGAGTGGACTATACCTCCCACCACACTGTTGCTGTGTTCACTGAACTGCTGCAGACTGCCACAGACATCTCCAGCCATGATGCTTTAGCAAAAATGTTAGTTGTCAGTAAAAGCAGAGTAAAAGAAAAAAAAAAATCAGTAAAAAGAGGAGACTATATGTGGACAACTATAGCTCTCATGAGAAACGAAAGCAAAACTTCCTAATCAAGTTGTCCATTAAGCAGGTTTTTATTGTAATTGTTTTGAATAAATAAGAGGCATTTTTTTTACTACACAGATTTTTTTTTGAACCAGTCTTATTTTACACATAGAAATTCTTTCTTCTTCCTCATTTACACAGATATGACATACACGTTCCTCACCTAGTCAAAAGATCACTTTACATCAGAAGACATTTTACAAGCCAATTTATCAGGTGATTCTTAAAATAAATAATAACTTAATTTCTGCCTGTTATGACAATCAAGATTTTAACCTCTGTCAGAACAGAACAGAACAGAACAGAACAGAAAAGGAGTTAGCATCAAAATTCATGGGTCTGGGCATCTCTATTGCTATTCTTATGCCAGGAAAGAACATCATAGTAGATTGGCATAGTGTGAAGAGCTACAGCCTCCACAGCCAACTTGGTAAATATTTGAGAGACCTGACAAGTTTTGTCCTTGCAACAGTTCTGTCTGCTTGTGAAAATTTGTAAGATTAGAAAGAAGAAGAGATAAAGCAGCAGTTTGTAAAGCATTGATGAGTGAGAAAAAGATCATAGCTCTGCTGCATCCTCCAGTATTGCTTATGTGAGTATGTAAATGCAATCAGACCCAGATCATACACTGGATGAAACCAAGCTTCTGAATTGTTAAGTGTTTTTATCGCTGTACTTTACAGAATCATATTCTAACTGGGCTTGTCATTATAGAATGGCTAAATCCTAGATTTAACTGTAATTTAGTCTCTCATACAGTGGTTAATTTCCTAGCAGTTTAAGCTCCTTGCAACACTGTTTCTGTCTTCTCTTTTTAGTTTCTTGAATCCTTTAGTTTCAGTTTCAAGATAATTCTAAACTGTCCTTTGGAAGAGGAGATAAACACTGAAGGAATTAATATATTAGACACATAGGGTCAGAATCATCACTAACATTGTCTATGGTTAATATTAACCAACTCTTCCCCTAAAACACTGTTTTAATTTGCTTTGCTGAACTGGAACTACTCAAGTTGATAATTTCATGCAGAATGACAGTGCCTCAGGCTGAAATGTCTTTGAAAATGTCATTTAAAACAGTTCAAATGTTTCTGAGAATGAGAGAAAAAAAAGGTATTGTTTAGCCCGTACTGAAAAAGTCAATATACTATTGTATTGTGAAGACATTTGTGAAGATGTCTCTCTGTTTCAAAGCATGAACTGCAATGCCAGTCATAAGTCCTCTCCTAGTGAAAATAAACTAAAATTTTAATCAATTGCATATCTATCAAAACTGCATTTTTCTCACATTTTCAATATAAATGGGTAGAACTTGACCGCTGAATTCTCAAACACAGCATTTACATTTTTCTAAAGGTCCATTCCAGGGTAAAAGATACAAAAGAGGAATAGATATATAAAACTTTCAAGAGGTCATTATGGCTTCAGAAACTGAAAATGTGAACTCGGAATGTAGGTAAAGATTTGTATTATAATGCAAAGAAATATGCCTCAAATTAAGATATTCAAGTTACGTTTGTAGAGGTAAAGTTGCAGAGGTAATGATGGCATTAACTACCTTAAGGGTTAATGATTACTGAATGATAATGTTGTTTCTTCAGTGTCTCTGTTTACTTGGTTATGTTCATTTTAATAGTGTTATATCACCAGCACGCTATACATACACACATATGTATATGTAATTTATTATACATGGCAAAATATGAAACAAGAGCACCTTACATCTTTATGGCAGTGAGAAAAACAACAGCTGCCTAATCTGCACAAACAAAAGAATGAGATGGAAAGAAGCTAAGAGGAAGAAAGAAAACTCTGATTCTCTATGTTTTTCCCTTGGAAGTTTCTTCTGGAAATGAAAAACATTGTTCATTTTTTGCACCAGAATGGTAACATTCATATAATTTTGACCACAGTTCCACTATTCTGACAGTAAGAGCTACAGCAGGACACGTCAATGAATTGAATTTTCATCTCTTAGTTAAAAAGAGACATTCTAATAGCCTGAATTTGAGGGACATCAATAGAAAAAACTTCTGATTTGTCTTAATTTTTACTGTTGCACCAAAACTTCATTTAGGTTTGAAAGTGTTTGCCTTACTCACTTGCTTACTCTCTTAAGCTTCTACTTCTTTTTTTTTTTTTATCTCTAGCCAAGCTTTCTGACAGAGGTAATTTTAGAAATTGTTTGGTTTTACTTTTTGTTCTGTATGAAATCTTTAAAGACTGGCATTTTGCTAACTTGCTACATATTACATTTCTTCTATTCTTTTTCACTTAAGATTGTTCTATAATCTTTTTAACATTTTGTTCTTTTCCTTTCACTCTGTAGTTACTCTACTAGATATGATAATTCTTCTTTAAAATTCTTTTCTTGCTGTTTCATTTCTTAAAAGGGCCACAATAGAATCAATGCATGAGAGATATTTGAAATTCCATTAAAAAATAGCAATATTCTACAGCCCATTTACTAGAAAAAATAATGATTAATTTTACTTAATTTCCTTTATATTTTATAATCTTTTCTTTCTTTTGTTCTATTTTTGGAACATAAATCTTTATTATCTACGCAGAATACACAATTAATAGGACTCATGATTCTTGTCATGGCAGGGCCTAGGCCAATTTGAACATATGTCTGAACAGTGAGATATTCATTGGAAAAGCTTAATTTTTTGTAGTTTAATTCTCCTTATGTCTTGTGCAAAGCATTTCAAAGGTCCGACATTAAAGTGTGTGGTTACTGAACAAATGGTCTTCTCTTGAACTTTCATCAGGAGGTTCTATAAGAATGAGAAGTTAAAGGGGCAATTATCCAGCACTTTTTAATGTTTCTCCATTTGCGTTGACCAATAAATGTGAAAGAATGTGAGGATTGTGAGTGGAATGATTTGGGTGATTTGAATATAAGTTTTATTAGGAACTACAAAAGTAACTTTTTTCTTTAGGTGCCCTTCATAAGTAAAAAAAGGTTTTTGTCCTGCATGTGTCATAATTAAACCCTCATAAGACTGGGCAACGACAACCTTTTGTGCCATATTTGCAGATGTGCAAGGTATGTTAGAAATTATTGTGGACAAAATTATGTGGCCATATATTTTGCCGAAAAAATCTGTCATCACTATGCTAATAATATCCATGACGTGGATTCAATTATGTCTACAGAAACAAAGTTTTATTAGATTAATTTGTGTTGTTGATGGTGACAATGAAGAGAAGATGGAAGAAAAATCCTTTTGTCTTCTGATGTTTTGTCTTTGTTGGTGGAAGACTGCACTATAACAGCAGTTTATGCAGTGCAGATAATCCCTAAAAAAGCTTTTTTTAATGTCCTGAATAGACATATTAATTGCATTAATTAAAACATTGATTTTAAGCTTATGTGTTAAGTACCATGTGCTTTGATCGACAGTTCTGCAACAACGAATTTGAAAGATACGACATTAAGGCACTCAGACAGCTCTTTCATGTGAATATAACTTATTGGTAACTTTATTTACAAGAAAAATCTAACAGGACCTCAGTTGACAGAGAAGCAGCACAAACAACCACCATTTGTATTACCTGTACTACTTGGGGGGAACCACCTAAGCAAGTGCATTAGGATGACAGATGAGGGTTGTCTTGGGGTTTCATCAAAATGCCACCTCTTGGACCTGTTTTTCATTCACTTAATCAATATAAT
>NW_010209063.1:0-6473 GCF_000695765.1 Mesitornis unicolor
GTGTGTGTGTGTGTGTATATGTATATATATAAAACTATGCTTTAATTTTTTCTTGTCTCCATGGTCATGACCAGATTAAGTGTTACTTAATAGAACCATTGCTAAATCTATGGCTTCGTATGGACTCGTAAATTTATGGAATATTATTATTTATGAGGTTGTATAATTTCTTTCTAGCTCTTTTTAGTCTTTTCCCTGAGTTTTATTCAAAATTTCATGTCTATTGGAGTCTACTAACAGCTTGGAACAGTAAGTAGAGTATGGTCTTCCCTGCGAATATAAATAGAGCACTTACTCCATAATAAATTTTCTGAGGAGAATCTATCAACATGCCTAACATTTTGCCAGGGGCAGAGCAAGTACTGTTTTGGTGCTGTAATTAGGAGGTGAGCAAGAGGCTGAGAATGAAAGGTGCCTATAGGAAAGCTGGGGAAGAGCTGTTCACTGGAGCATGGAGTGATAGGACGAGGGGTGATGGTTTTAAACTGGAAAAGGGCAGATTTAGACTGGATCTGAGGAAAAAGCTCTTCCCCAGGAGGTGGTCGATCACTGGCACAGGTTGCCCAGAGGTGGTGCAGGCCCCATCCCTGGAAATATTCAAGGCCAGGCTTGATGGGGCTGTGAGCAACCTGATCTGGTACCAATGTCCCTGTCACTGCAGGGTTGGACTGGATCAGCTTTAAAGGTCCCTTCCAACCCAACACTTTCTGTGATTCTACAGGGACAGAGTCCCAATGTAGCAGAAAAGGTGGACAGTACTTTACTTTCTAGACTGGGGAAAAGAGACTTCCATTACTCCATGAGGCAAAATCAGGACACAGTAAACCTGGAGATGCTGTTGCTTTAACACTGATGTAGGACTTTTATCTTTTTATGTGAAGTAGAATTACAGCTGGGGAAATGAAGGACAGACTGCTTGAGAGCATAGTTGTGTAATGTCTGGTTTTATAAAATCACAGTCTCTCTGGAACTAATTTTATAGTTGTATAAGGACTGTGAATTTTTACACCCTCTAAGGAAGGACCAGGCTCCTCCTCTCTCAGCCTGCAGTGTTTCTGCTCACCAGTAGCATTGCTGAGAGTCATCTTTCATAGGTAAACTGTGAACAAACAAAAAACATAAAGCCATTTCATCATGAAGTTAATCTCAGAGAGTCTGTCCTTGAGCACAGTCAACATTGGTTAAGCTCTTTTGGATGTGGGGGGGAAAAGGAGATAAAGTTAATGCCATGGAAATACGATAGATGTTCACTGACTTTAATGAAAAGATCAATTCATGCAAGCAATCACTGGGGGAAGTACTGCAAAATTCAGGACCTAGAACTTAAAGCACTCTGGGGATCTTACAGAGTGTAAAGTAGGGGGAAATTAGATAGTGTTTTGACTTAAAATGAGCTATGAGTTGAAGCAATGTATTTTCTCAGAAAGATGTCTTCAGTGGAATGTATTCCTGAAGTCGGTGAGGAGAAGGAAGGGCTTTATCAGCTCAAAAAGGTATTAATTAGATACAGTGGGGATCTTGGGGTTGGACTGGGATCTTTAAAGGTCCCTTCCAACCCAATATATTCTGTGATTCTAGTGAACGTGTGGGTTTGAGGGTAGATAGGTAAAGTAAATGTGAAGTGATAGGGAAGGAGAAAGCAGTCTGAGCTGCTTAGAATCCCTTTTCTCACTGATTTACTCAGTGTTTCTATCCCATCTCTCTTTATTTTAACTGAATCTCTTTCACTTTTGCGACAACTATTTGCTCAAAAGTTAACCAATTTCTTCACAGCATGGTGTGTCTTAAAATCTCATCACTTCTGGTACTGATGAAATGGTTCCCCTGCTGCAAGTAACAAGAGATGCCACTTCAGGAGCTGGGTGAATTGGTTTTTGGTTTGAAGTACATTTTAGCACCACGATGTGAGGGAACGCCATCCTTTTCTGTGCGATAATGCTTTGAAATGTAACTGTTTGTAAACTGCCAAAAACCCCCTGTTCTCCTCCAAGACTGAAATGTTATTGTCAACAACTTTATGTAAAAAACCAAGCCCTGTGACGTATTGAGATTTTGGTAGGAGGCACAGCAGTTAACTTCAGATCTATGAGATATCGATACCTATCCGCTAACCTTGGGAAGCAGCAGGAAGTATGTTTGTATTTTGTTTCGTTAATAGACTTTATGGAAAGTCAGTGGATATAATTATAGGACTTGATCAGGGAATATTTGTATAAATAGCCTGTGTCTGTTTGCACTGGTATAGGGCTGTATAAGGGATCAAGTGTCATTTGTGCAAACACTGACAACCAAAAATTCCACTCATTGAAAAAAAAACGTAGTGACTGCACCTGAACAGAGCTGTTGGCAATTCAATTAATTTTTAAACAGTATTTTGAAAGTCATACTTGTGTATGGAGACAATAGGATTGCTTGGAAGTGGTCAGCCAAGCAGTTGATAATACTTATATCACACTGACCAATGTAAGGTTTCTTTTTTCAACTTGCCTTTCAGTTCTTTACATATTTCCAAAGAGATTTAGTTACTTGCGTTTCAAAATCGCTGGTTGAAACATGGTGTATGAATGAGAAATAATTTACAAAGACTTCAGTCTTACTAGGCAACAAATTATATTCACAGAATCCCAGAATCACGCGGTTGGAAAAGCCCTCTGAGATCATCATGTCCAACCGCTCCTGTCTACCCCCTAAACCATATCCTTAAGTACCTCGTCTACCCGCTCTTTAAACACATCCAGGGATGGGGACTCCACCACCTCCCTGGGCAGCCTGTTCCAGCTTCTGACGACCCTCTCAGGAAAGAACTTCCTCCTTAGCTCTAACCTGAACCTCCCTTGGCACAGCTTGGTGCCATTTCCCCTTGTTCTATCCCCCATCCCCTGGGAGAAGAGACCAGCACCCACCTCTCCACAACCTCCCTTGAGGCAGTTGTAGGTGGTGATGAGGTCTCCCCTCAGCCTTCTCTTCTCCAGGCTAAACAAGCCCAGTTCCCTCAGCCGCTCCTCATCAGGCTTGTTCTCCAGAGCCCTCCCCATCCTTGTGGCTCTTCTCTGAACACGCTCCAGAATCTCCACATCCTTCTTCTAGTGAGGGGCCCAGAACTGAACACAGCACTCGAGGTGCGGCCTCACCAGTGCCGAATACAGGGGGATTTTTTTTTTATTGTTTGATAAACACAGTAAACTTCTACAAAAAATAATATGAATTTTCTAAGGATTTGTTTTGCTGTTTGTGACTTTTTAACTTGACCTTAATTTGCAGGCAGCATCTATTTTTTTAATAGAAACCAAAGGACACACACACACATAAAAATTAATATATGCTGACTTCATTTTACCTCATTTCTTACAAGGCAAGAAGGAAACAAACTTTCCTGCTTGTAGCTGCAGTATCACGCTCTCTGAATGCTGACATTTGTCGGTTGGTTAAAGCAGAAATTGCAATTGCAAGCAGTCGTGTTCTTCCTCCTCCTTCACAATAGCAGAATGAATTAGAAAAGAAATACTCGAGCAAATCTAGCTCCTCTTTTAATCCCTGTGAGGTGATATTTACCATTCTAGTAGATCTCAGTATCTTACATGTATAGTATAAATTAAATATATATATATTTACATTACCCTAATGTAAACGGGCATCAACTAATATGTGATAACTTGTAACACGTAATACATTTCAAACGTAAGTAAATGTGCTAATATACCTATGTAAGAATTCTTTGTGCATTCAAATGTTTCTATGACCCTATTGCTTCAGCTCACAGAATACACAGGTATTATTTCAACAAAATTACTGGAATACAAATGCAGTACTTATTTCAAATTAAAACCAGTGACCGCAGCTTCTTCATTGCACAAGTGAGGAAAAGTGGTTGATTTGCTATGTTTTTTTTTTCTGTGCTCTTATTCAAAGGCATTTCATAAACTTTATGCTTCAAAGTAGCGGTTGCAAGCACATTTAAGAAAAAAAAAAGAGGTGAGTGTGCCTTTTAGAGGGCTCAGGGCCATTAATTAAGCAGAGAGCACTGCTGAATCACTTTGGTTCAACTCAAAACTTCATATTTGTTTTTCATCTTCCCAAAGTTAGTTTTTAATATTTACCATGCCAAATCCTAGGAGAGCAGAACAATACAAATAGAATTTAAAAAATTAAGAATTGAGGAAATGATACAAAGCTAGTGCATTTGCTGCTAGTTTGCCAGGATAGATTTAAGATAACACCCCTATTTTTACTGTTGGAAAATGCTGAATGCCTCTTTAACCATTCTCATGGTCACTCATAGCTTTCTAGACCTTTTTCGTACTATTGTTTTATCCTTCCTCATATCCAACCTAAATCTGCCCTCTTCCAGTTTAAAACCATTCCCCTCGTTCTATTGCTCCCTGCGCTTGTCAGAAGTCCCTCCCCAACTTTCCTGTAGGACCCCTTCAGGTCCTGGAAGGTCGCAATAAGTTCCCACTGGAGCCTTCTCTTCTCCAGGCTGAACAGCCCGAACTCTCTCAGCTGTCCCCATAGCAGAGCTGTTCCAGCCCTTGGATCATCTCTGTGGCCTCCTTTGGACCCACTCCAATGTCCTTTCTGTGCTGGGTACCCCAGCACTGGACACAGCACTGCAGGTGGGATCTGAGCAGAGCAGAGCAGAGGGGCAGAATCCCCCCCTGGCCCTGCTGGCCACACTTCTTGTGCTGCAGCCCAGGATGGGGTTGGTTTCTGGGCTGCAAGCGCCCATTGCTGGCTCATGTTGAGTTTTCCATCACCGACACCCCCAGGTCATTCTCCTTGGGGTTGCTCTGAGCCATTCTCCACCCAGTCTGTTTCAGATTCACCTGTATATTCTGGTCACCTAGCCAATTATCTCTTACAAAGTTTCCTGGACATATTTTGGTGCCTGAGCTATGTGGAATGAACATAAGTGCAAACCTAGACCTTTGACTATTCAAGGACTTGATCCAGCAAAGCATTTAACACCGGTAAAGCAGCACCGCTCACTATATAAACATCTTAGATTATCAACCTATTTAACATGCATGAAGCACACAGGAATTTCACAACTATGATGAGAGAAAGCCAGGAGACAATGATGATTAGAGATACTGAGAGATAAGAACAAATGTCTGACGTATAATTAGAAGAGGGAAAGGGAGGGCAAAGTTTGATCAACAGGAATGTTTTAAAAAGATGCGTTAGTTAAAGCAATCAGCAGCCTGTCACTGTCAAAAGTAAGGATGGAGTTATAAGCAAGGTACATAACTTCTATGGGTTTTTGTGATGCTTATAAACAGTTTTATACCCTCCTATGACAATAAAATGTGTTTTCTTCTTTGTTTTAGGAGAGGAAAGCACTCTAAGTATGTGCTGATTATGAATAAATGTGTTGGCCATTACTTTTTAGGCTTCCTAATGCACACTGTATCTTAAAAGAAAACAAACCACCCTTCTAAAACTCTTATAGAGACCTGGCTTCTGTTATTTGCAAGTTCTGAAAATATAGTGACTGGCAACTTGTATCTACCAAAGCTTTTCTGTTTTAATGATATGATGCTGATAGCTTTTTATATTTGATGTTATATTGTATATATTTTATATTAGAAATAGTACCGGAGTATAGACTTCATTACTGTCAGTTCCTACAGCTTGTAGGCTCTGAAAGCCCCATCAGAACAGCCATATGCAACTGGCTGCTTCTGTGCTCTCACAAGGTTTTATAGTTCTCTTGTGCTTTATTATATCAGTTGAAACTATATTAAGTAGGGAGTAAGCGAATAGTACCTCAGTAGTACCTCATCTCAGTGGGTTGGGCTGAAGGGTTTTAAACCAGGCATTTAAAACAGTTTAGATGCATGAGACGGGAGATAAACTTTGCACTGATCCTTCTTAATGGGAACTGACTCTTCAAGTAGTTGACTTTGGGCATTCATATTTACCTGCAAACAGACTTGGGGTACTGTGCCACGAACTGGAAAGGCAAACATTAATCAGTACCTTGTCAAGTCATTAGTTAATTATATCCTTTTGTGAATCTGGTGCTTTGAGAAAACCGAGAAGGTTAATGAAGGAAATCTAAGCAACAAAATAAATACTAATGAATACTTTTGTACAACCCTGAGCAGCTTGTCAGGCTATACGAAACGTGTCTCTTGAAGCTTTACAAAAACTAACCATGGACATAAAGTCTTGAGTAGAACAAATGACTCGCACTGAGTCCTTTCCAGTCATCAGCAGCATTGGGAACAGGTCTGGAGAACATCCTCTCTAGACTAAGATTAACTATATGAGCTCTAAGAGGTCTATACCTTCATGGCTTGGACGGGCACACACTTTGCTGGGTCAAAAACTGGCTGGATGGCTGAGCACAGAGAGTTGTGATGAATGGAGCTAAATCCAGTACTGACAAGTGGTGTTTCCCCAGGGCTCGGTTTCAGGGCAAGTCCTGTTTAACATCTTGATCAATAATCTGGATGAGGGGATTGAGTGCT
>NW_010209064.1:0-40988 GCF_000695765.1 Mesitornis unicolor
ACTTGTGACTGGTGGCCAACTGGATTTAGCTGAGAAGCAGAAATCCTTGGCCAGCAGAACTCCCACCCTAAAATCTCCTGAAAGATGATGACTTGCCCTAAGGCAAATCACTTGCCATAGGGACAGATCTCAATATAGTGAAAGAGTAAGTGATTCACAGTTCTCTGTTCTACACTTCTGCAAAAGCTAAACATTCCAGCAGGACTCTCTAGCTCTGCATCTCTTGCCTCATATATGCCATTCCTGGCCTTGCTTGCATGAGGTGTAATTTAAGTTTGTCTGCTAAGTAAAGCAGGGCAGTGATTTTTTACTTTTTGTTTTTCATTATTTGCATACCTATACATTTTCTACTATATCACTGCATAGCAAATACAATACTCTTCACGACAGCTATGTTTCATTTTTTTTTCAAACACCCGTAACTAACACATGGTCCATTGGTTTGGTACAGATGGTTGTATTCTGATTGCCAGTGTGGTAAAATTTTAAAGCAGAAGGCTACTCAAATAGGGCATCCTAACAGGGTAAACTGTTCTCTCAAGCTCCTGTCTCTTCCCCTGCTTCAGATGCACTGAAATGTCTCAAGGACCTATGCTTGAATATTTCTTAAAAGTAATACTTTTCCTGTGGTTCCACTTCATACTGGCAAAACAATATCTTAACTACTAGATTTTAGTAGATTGCATATTCTGATTCTTCACTTAGGGGCAGTTATAACAATTTTGAAATGTATTTTTACTATCTCCATCCAAGTAGAACTTCCCACCAACTTTTTTTTGAAGCAGCTCCAGTGGCCCGTTTCTGTTCTGCACAAGCCTTTATGGGTGAGGAATTAGCAGATTAGGATGTGACAAGCACTCTTTAGTCAAACTTCAGTGAGAAAAGAAATATTTCATCTGAATTCTGTGACAAAATGAGTATTTAAGGTTAACTGTTAGCATAAGAACATGAACAAGTAATGAGAAGGTAACCAGATACAAGGCCTCATCTCATATATACTGACTTTTTGTGTACGTTTCTTTTCTGTGCTGTAAAAGTGAGGTCATTTGAGGTAGTTCAGCTCTCTCCTACTGTGCAAACTTGGCTTTTATTGTCTGAGACCTTAATGTTTCAACAAATATGCAGTCTTTGTTGTTATGTTGGTGAGGTGGCTGATATCAGCAAAGAGAGCAGCAGGGGATTTATTTGTGCGGCAAAGTTGCTCCTCTTATGGAAAACACTCCAGCTGTTTTCACTGGCATTATCCTTCCCTCTACGAGCATTTTAAAGCCATAGTTCAAACTATGCCAGTTGTGAAAAGGGGAGACTGAAACAACACCCCTGCAATTTCAGGGAACTTTGCTGTTACATAAAGTGTTTGGAAGCTGCAAGGACAGCCAGAGGTGCTCTGTAGCCCATGATCTGGGGCTATCACATGCTTGTCCACATACTTTGCAAAGCACAGAAACTCAAACTGTTCTTGGTTAACTTCCTAACTGGTTGCAAGTAGCAGCCCTGTTACATTCAAGACTGTGCCCTCCTGTGAGATGAAAACCCAAAAGGCTGTAACTAGCATTTCAGCTTTCTCCTGGCCACCCAAAGCCAAGCCTCAGGTCACTACAGTCTGAGCAAAGAGGACTGCTGGGTAGAGATATTCACTGTAAGGACTGGAAAAGGCCAGGCTAGGTGACAGTAATGGAGCTTCCTGTGCCTTTTTATCCTTGGAGCATGAGCTGCTGACCCTTCCTCTACCTGTGAGGGGTGAACAGCTCAGGCATCCCAATAACAGCCACAAATGCAGAAAGAGCTGGGTGGAAACCATTCTGTGAGAGGGTAAAGAACCTCATACATCTGAAGCCATGCAAGTGCTCTGAAATAACCCACTGGAGTGCGTGTGATGAACCAGCGGGGAAGCAGGGATCCTTCACTTCATGCTTTGGATGTGTCTAATTGCTGTGTGATCTTCCATCAAACCATGTCAAGACAGCCCAGCAGCTGAGGCAGGCAGTTCACACTCAGACAGGTCCTCCTTGAGCCTTTGCTGTCATCCTCACTTATACAGCAAAGCAATGGTCCTGTTCCTGCTGCAGTTCATCTTTGTAAATCTTTGGTTGTCCTGGTCATTAGCTCTGTGTAAAATAGGGAATACTAAATATTTATTCCCATAACTCCTAGTTGCCAAGCTGAATTCCAGTCCTATGGCAGCCTTTTACAATTGTACCAGTTGGGTTGTCAGTTGTGGCTGTTTGGTAACACTGTCTTTTGAGCTCTTCGATAATACTGTCTTTTGAGCTTTGAAGAGTTAATAGGGGAAGCTGCTTCTAACTTGCATTCCTAACTTGCTTCATCAGGTCCTTTTGATACTCCCTCCTCAGCCTGGGAGGAGTTTATTTTTCTGGGGAGTTGTCATTTGCTGGTAACATACACCACTCAGTCACCATGTCAGGCACCACTCTTCAGAGTCACTTGAAAACTTCAACATACTCCACAGGAAGAGAGGACAGGCCTGCCTTCCCCCAGTAGTCAATGGCACGCACTCTGTAAAAGCCGGAGACCGAGCTTCCTGCAAATGCAAAGGTTAGAAATGGTCACTGTGAAAAGCTGACACCTGTGGTGCTTAGATGATGTGGAGCGGGCGCTACTCCTACAAAATGTAGGTTTGTGGAACGGGCTGGGGAAGTAGTGAAAACAGTTCCACACCCTATGTAAGCATGTCTGTGTCTGTCTAACTAAAAATGATTATGAATTACCCATGGCCAATACTGGCGCTTTTTTTTTGTTGCACCAAGGACCTCCTCTCTACTCATTAGGATTTGTGAGTACAGCTACAGGACTGCTGTCCTGGCAGTCCCTTTGGAAGAAGGCTTTGACATCTTCTGACACCAACAACTAGTGATTTCCTTTTTTCTGACTTTTCTGCCTGAATTGTGCCTTTGGAACAGGTTATGTGGAGAGAGGATCAACAAAGAAGCAGAACGAGAAGCCTGCAGGCTGACTGAAAACCCTCTCCTCAACTCAGGAAGCAGCACCACTTGCTCCAAAGGTATGTGAGCTGATGTTCTGTGGCTCTGCTGGCTTTCATCCTTGATCCAGTTCAAACAACACAGCCTTCACTAGCAGTCTTTAACCTCAAAAGTAGTATAAATGTTTTTTCTCATCTACTTACTTGATTTTTATGTGTACTTTAGTATTTAATTTTTTTCCTAAAAGAATACAGGAAATAATGAGTGAGAAGGTTGTATGGAGCAATAAAGGCTGCTGATAATGTGAGATTTCTTTCAAGCAGGTTTTTTTGGGTTTGTTTTTGAAACAAACAAATCTGGTAGGTTCCCTAGATGTTCAGCACTAGATGATAATGAATACTAATTTCTTAAGTTTGCCATGGCCATGATTTCCAGTCTTTGCTTACCTGTGTAGCCTTTAAATTGTCGCAATAGCTCTGAACTCTATTATGCACCCACTGCTGATGTCAAACCTTTCCCAGGCTAAGATGAGCTTCTGTTTCTGGCAAAAACTTCTCTGAATTGCTCTTTATTAGTATCACTTTAAGGGAAGGTTCTGTCTGTGTCTCACACAGCTCTGATTATTAGTAATATTTGTTGGACATTCACATTGAAGATTAGACCACATTTGATTAAAAAAGCCCCCAAACTAACAAAAAATACCCAAAGAAAACATCACTACCTTCTTTCAGCGTTTTTCATCTGGGTATGTTTCTGTTGCATCTAGGCTGTACTTGAGGAGAAATGACCACAGGCTCTGGGAGAAGCTTTGCCTGTTGTCAAAGATGAAACTCTCTGCCCTCTAATGTGAAACATTTAAAACTTAGTCAGCTAGTCAGGGCTAAAAAGAAAGCTCTAGGAAACAGCAAAAAGAGGAGTCTCTCCTTGGCTAGGTGTTCAGAGAGCCAGGACAAACTGTACTACAGGAGCACCTCTTCTGTTCTTACAAGGGAGCACCTTGATAGCTTAAGATTACCAACCCATAAAAGGGTATGGGACAGGTGACCAGGATGAGAGCAGAGTTGTGAGCTTCCCCTGGAGCAGCTCAGAACACAATAAATGCAGACAACCAATCCCTCCAGGAAAGAAGGATGTGACCTTCCACTTACTTCTGTGTTGATGCCATATCCTTTGGCAGCCTAACACCTCCAGACTCAGTGGTACAAAACAACTGTTACCAAGGCAGTTTGCTCCTACTGCTCTACCCTAAGAGGACTGTACAAATTTAGGGAAAGGCATGGCCAATACCTGTGAGACTGAGACTAAACCTCAGGCTTGCCTTGCTGTGAGTCTACCAAGAACACACCACCAAGCTGTGGTCATGTGGAGCAATTCTTTTTGTTCTCATTTTTGCATGCTCCTACACCAGCTACAAATAGAGACAAAAGTGCTGCTTTGCCTCTTATGGAGCTTGCCACGCCTGCAGATGGGTGCCTTTGGTTTCTGAGACAAGGAATTTATTCATGCCAATACTCCTAATAAAGTCCTAGTGACTATTTGTTTATTTGTCCTTGAGAATAAGGCTTTTCACTGAGAACATAGTCCTCAAGAAAGGGATGTGCTCTTATTTGCTATGGGAGTATGTCACCAGCAAGCTATATACCTTCTGTAGTTATTAAATGATGTTTCACACACTCACGAATGGAAGCACTAACATAACAGATTACACAGTATGTGTATTCTTGTCTTACCCGGACTGTAGATCCAGAGAGTGAATATTGTGTCTTTGCCATTAATCCGCTGGTATGCTTTTCCATCTAGTGAGAATTCCACTTCAAATGTCTTTATACATCTAGAAAAGAAAATGAGACAGCTTAGTAAATACAATTGATAATGTGGTAAGCAATCGAGTCCTAATCTCAGGGCCATTTCAACAAAGAAGGCCAAAAATAGGAATTATTCAGCTGACTCTCCCCTACCAAATGTGAGATGGCACAGAATTGTCAGTATTAGGAAGAACCATGGCTCCAACAGCCCACAGAAGAACACCCAGGCTGACTTGCTATATTGGGTACTTACAGCATCACAAGCTGTTAGGCATTTTTATTCTCAAAAGAGGCCTGAAGATTCTAGGGAGACTGGCTTGAAAAAGAGCTAAGCCAGTGCTTCCTGAGGGAGTTTGGATGTACACTGGGTCACCTCTGACAGTGAACCTATAGAGGGTTTCCAGTCTAGTGCAGCTTGCTGGAGCAAGGAACTGGAGGTTTTCTCTTCCAGCTCACATCCCTTACAAGGATGTGTAAGATCCCATCTAGGCACCTGCTGCTAATATAACTTTCATCACAGATCTTCCTGTCTGCTATGCTTAAGGCAAGTACCTCAAAAATGCCATTGGATGCTGGTGACAACAGGCAGATTTCCTTGCTCAAGCCACAAATTAGTCAGGGTTGCTCTCCATAGTTATGGCATGTAGGTCCTACAGTTCATTTTGTCACACAAATGCACTGTAAAGTCTCTCAAGGAGCAAGCAGTCATTAATTTGTGAACTCGTTTCACTTTGTAGGACTGGGAGTAATGTGCTGGGGCAACTTAGGGAGTAATGTGCTGGCACTTCAATTATATCCATTTTATTTTAAAAGCTACTTACTTTGAATTTACACAGCCGTCGTCCCACAGCACCATCACCTGCCCCTTTGTGAGAGGGATCAAACGAACACCAGTCACCTGTCCAAAGACATGTGCCTATGTAAGAAAACTATGTACAAACCAATCAGCCAGGTCAGACTTATGTGTTCATCCTTCCTTCCTAAATATTTGCTTTGATTCTTTCCATCGGGACCATGGGAAAAAACAAAACTCCTGGCTCTGTGACTTTGTAGCCTATGTCTCCATCCTGTCAACCTCACAGAAGAACTTCAGAGGCTCTGGGCATCACTATGAACATGGGTGGGACTGAATCAGCGGATACAGATATTTTATCTAGGACAGCCATGATTCCATTTTATTTTTAGCTATCAGTTATTAACTGGAGAGCTGTTATCAAGCCTGGTAGCACATGATGTGATTTTAAAAAAGATACTGCAGTTTCTAGTACTGCATTATTGTTTTCCCATCATGTATAAACTTTATCTCAGTGATGGTTCCTATCACATCCTGTGGATCGCTTTATCTTTAATTATGCCTTAGAGAGCCTTCTCATCAAAGGAGAGAAGAATTGTTTATTTATGAAGTCTTATATGGCACTTTTAACAAATAATACGTCCAAATGCTAGTCCAGCTATTCTTATTGAGACTTAAAGCAGGAAGCAGTTTCTAATTTGATGAGTCTGACAGTAGAATACAATACATACTTGATCAGGAACAGATCTGGGTCTTGCACATACGTGGATAAGAAAAACTGAGGGAACAGGAAAGTCTTGCTTCAGTGTCAGGATGCCACCTTCAGGAAATGGGCATGGGTCTGTTGCCACTGGACCCTGTGGAGCCAAAGAGAAGTGTTGTGAATAATCTTTTACTATAGCACCTAAAGGCCAACCGTTAAATCATTGTAAAGTAACTGTGTATTTACTCTGGGACCGTAAATTCCTCATAGAGTTGGTGCTGATAAGTGGCTTACACCCATTAAAGTTCTTCAAGCCAGGAGACTTTTCTATCTATCTTACCTGTTTTCCAGGAAACAGAGGGTTTGTTCATCTCACAAACTGAGTTGATCACAAATGCCCTTTAGGTGCAGTCTGTCCCTTTTAGCAATCTCCTATGGATGCCTTTTTCACTAGTGTCTATACAAACCACAACCCTGTCTCAGCTATGAATTCCCAGTGTGCAGTGAAAGCCATTTCTAGCCACAACAGCCACTCAGCTGGTCTCTGAGGATGAGGTTTCACCAAATGGCCAAGAGTTTCTAAAAGCTTGCTGCTGATCTGTTAAAGGAAGATCTGATGGCTCCTACAGTATCCCACAGGCCTGAGCAATAGTAGATTATGGTGACTAAGGAAGAGAAGACATAGTACTGTGCACCAAAGTCAGAAGGCAGTTACTGTCTATGGGCTCTGACGGGGATAAAGGTGGCCTTTATTTTAACCCGAGGGTCTGAATGCATACAGAAACTATGGGAGAAGGAGTTAAAGTGACAGGCTGCTCACTTCTCACAAACAGTAAGTAGTGTGGGCAATGCTTTTCTCAGTAAAGAAGAGTCCTCAAAAGGACTTATTCCTCAGTGTCCTCTGGGGTGAATTCAGAACTGGTGAGGATAAGGGGAAACTGCAGGCCTTCCTGTGAGCCCCTGAGAGATGCTAAGTGTCTTCTGAACTTGCTCTGGGTAGTTTCCACCTCAGGGAGCTGTTTGTCTCCTGTTATTGACGGGGGTTCATTTCAACTCTCTAATGTAACAGTTTGGCCCTTCTGTAATATACACAGTGCCATGTGATGTATTTGGGAGTCAGAAGAGAAAAAGTCTCAAAGCTCATTTATGTTTCAGAGAAAATGTGCAACTTCTTCTGGAGCACCTCTGCCTCCTTAGCTAAGGGTAGGCCAATAGCAAAGAAGTCG
This sequence comes from Mesitornis unicolor, assembly GCF_000695765.1. NCBI lineage: Eukaryota > Metazoa > Chordata > Aves > Mesitornithiformes > Mesitornithidae > Mesitornis > Mesitornis unicolor. The sequence goes on from NW_010209064.1 coordinate 7,470, forward strand.
GTCATCTACATTTAGTCTCTTGTATAACATAAATGCGAAGGTTGTGCGTCAACTACATTTCTCTGCATGCCTGTAAGTGGATTTTCATATGTATATGAAATGCGCATTAATGGGCTAAGGAAATTTTTACTACCTGATTTCTTGTCTCCTTAGCTGTAGTTAACCAATTCAGAACAACTTCACCCATACAACACTTCAAGCAAACACATGGTCATACCTCAGCATCCCTTATTTGCTGGAACTGTTCTGGCGAAGGAAAGTCAGGGCTTCCTAGCTTTTTCCATTTCAGGTAGGGATTGGTTTGGTTGTTATCCAGGTAGTATGTCACATACACCATCTCTTCAGGAACACAAATGAAAGAGAGTAAACCTTTTACTTGGATTTAAAGATTAGAAAGAATAAACTTAGCAGAAGATGTGTAAGTCTACCTTCTCAAAAGTGATTTCAGCACTTTGGAGCCCGGCTTTCACTGGAAAGTCATGAGGCTAGCACTCTTACAAGGCTCTACAATTTATCTTTGCCAAGTTTACATTTCAAGCTATTACTTCCATAACCAGAATTGAAACCTTCTTATTTTTTGCACAGGTGCTGCATTCATTTGTTGGACAACTGCACCAACTGTGTAATCATGTGGTCATGTTCGCTGTTTTGGAGTCATTCCAGTAAGGGAATTGCTGCCTGGCAATATCCAGCCAAAGACACTGAGATTAATAGCTTTCCAAAAAGGTAGCACTTGCAGCTGCCATTAAAGGCAGGGTCACAGCGCGGGCAAGTAGGAAAGAATCTTTCCTAGAAGAACACCATTGTATCTCAAGAAATCTGGGAGTGCCCAAAAAACAAGAGATAATGTTAGCAAATGAAACTTACTCTTGCAATGAAAGGCAACTCAGCAGAAGTGTTTCAGCAGATATTCTGTCCTAAAGATCAATTATGTGAACTGCCCACATGACGTTTGTTTACCTTTAAGTCTGGGGAAGTGGGTGGTGTTCACTGTGACAATGCTGATGTTGGATGAAGTCCTGTTATCCTCACTCAAATACATCAGTAGAGTAGCCTGCCAACAATCTGAGGGTTGCATCTCACTTGGGATGTGCACAGATGCCAGGACACCAATTGTGCCATTCTGAGTGCTTTCACCTTCGCTGCTGTATACTTCAGCATAAATCTGCTTTTCACCTTTAAAAAAAAGTGACAGTTCTGTAAGCATCACTGCTAGTCAGTCCTGTATCAGCTTCTGATCAAAAGATCAGAAAGGAACAAGGATCAAAACATGGGGATCTATAGATTGAGCTATATTCTAGCCAATTTTACCAGATATAGCATTCAGTCAGGCTTATTTTGCAACAGCAGACCATGCACATACTAGAGTTCTTATGCTTAGCAGTTCAGCTAGCAACATCTAAGCATGTAACAGTGAATTAGGATCTTCCTTTAGTATGCTTTATAGGTCTTCCCATTGTGGGAATTTCTTAAAGACATTTGCAGCTTGATGTGATGGCACAAGAGGGAAGTACCAGTCAATAAAAAAGGAGTGGTTGCCATACAGAGGGTACAAAAGAAGCAGTAAATTAAATCAAATGGATAACACACTGTCAGGAACATCTGACCTATTAATTTCTCAGAGGAAATTAAGTTTCGTTTTCTTAACACAGCTAGTAAACAGAGAGTATGATAAATCCTCCTTTTATCAATGGTGAGATGGTGGGAATAGTCACTCTTAGCCAGGAAGTGCCTACGTAGAAGAGGTTACTGATGTGCTCTTCAATCAGGGGTTATTATACCTAGCAGTGCCAGCAAGCCCATGACAGTCAGCACTGGTTTCCGCACCATCTGGACATGAGGTGGCTTTGTATTGTTCATCTGAAAACGTGCTGTCAGAGTCCGCTGTGTGAAGTAATGGGGGTAGTAGCTCAAGAAAGCGTTGTCATTACTCAGTAGTGTGTAGTTGATTGTATTGTTAGCTTTGGAAATGAGCAAGTTTTGATGCTGGACGATTACCTGCAAAGTCACAGAGAAGATGGAACTTCACCCAGGAGAATATCCAACAAACACATGATGTCTACATTTTTTTTTTAAACTTTACAGCATAAGAGCTGTCACTCTGCCATTCAGAAAAGTCTGAAGGACTAAACTGTTCCTCACAACTCTTGGAGAAACTATTCTGTAGGTAATACATTAATCACTGGAAAATTTGAAGTACCTACATAGTAGACAGCCAGTAAAAAGTCTCTGAAATAATTATTACTATTACTCTGCATAAATTATGAATCTATTTCCTTGGCTACTGCACTACAAATGATATTCCTCTGTCTTGAATATTCCATTTACCATATGAATTAAATCTAAACGGTTCTCCAATTCTATAGTTACTTTGTACCCATTATACGTGTGTCTGGGAGCTGGTCCCGTGTTCTGTTCCTCTATGAGTAATTTTTCCTACTTGGTGCTAACATGGAATTAGTTCTCATGGTATTTCATTAGTTGCTGTGCTGCTTTCCTGCAAAGTGTCAGAGCTACCAAGCTCTTTGTTTACCAGATTGTGCCTAAGTATCACAATCAATCAGAATTTCAGAAGGTTGACAACTCTAAAGGTCTCATAATTGTGTCTCTGAAGGAACACAGGTCTTTCTACCTCCTCACCACCTAAGTGTTAACTTTCTGTTGCATGTATCTTTTTTCCTCCTTTCATACAACATGTTATTATAAACACTGATGTTTGCTCTCACAAACTGTCAGTGAATCCTTGCTTTGGAGAAGACTGCTTCTGTATGCAGCCTAAAGGAGCTGGAAGCCTTTGTCTCCAAAGGAGCAGCTGATAAGACGTATCTTGTTTCCAGGTGACATATATGCTCTCAGGTTTGAGAATTACTACTTTGCACAGGAGCGCTTGGACTCTGAATGCTGTATGAGGTAGTGGCTCACAAAGCAACAGATCTGCAGTGGGACCTATTGCAATGCAGGGGCAAGAGCTGAGCTTGCTTTGGGGCCAGGTAACAATTCCTGCAGAGGCAGAAGATCTTTCTGCTTTTCTAATCAACAGGAGCAATTATTAGCAGTAGTTAATAAGACCACATGTGTACAGTCATTATCCAAAACCAAAGAATGGGCATATGCTGCAGGCTCAAGGGACTTCTTAATTATACCTTGTGATGAGATAAACTTATGAAGGGGCAGGGAAATAATGTCTCACATAACTAAGGTGGTAGCTAGCAGTAGTGAGAGGATATAGTCTTACCAGGAGGATCTAGCTGGTTGATTGCATACAATATCTAACACATTCTCCAACACATAGAAGGCTAGTTCTCAGTTTTGTTTTGTTTTTTTAAAGGGAAGATGAAGAAAACTAAAGCAAACTAAATAAAGCTACTGAAACCACACTATTCAGGGAAAGAAACAACACCTATATCAATACAAAGTTCTCCTTTTGTTGGATTTATTATTCTGAATAGCTGCTTAAAAACTGACTGTAAGTCTACTTTTGCAAGTGCATTAACACATCAGGAAACCCTACTGTGACAAGACTGGCAATGAACTGAGTTACCTTTACAACCATTGCTGCGTAGGTTACATCAGCTCGCCACAGTTGTGGAATGGACCATCCAACCATTGGATCTGCTTCATCATTGTATATGGCAACTGAAGCAAAATTTGGAAACAGCTTCTGAATTTGTTCAACTGCTTCTATTTCTTGTTGCAGGATGTAGAGAGAACTCCCACCTCCCTGCAACAAGATTTCACATCTGCTTAGTGAAAGCGAACAAACAGTAGTAAGCACACAGTTATAACATTCAGACATAAACATATTCTGAAAAAATGTTCTGGGAGTCCCTGAGGAGCTACAGGCCAAACAGTATTAGTAATTTTACCTAATCCATTACAGCATGTGCTGTTCACATCAGCTTCTCCTAGAATATAAAATGGAAAGAGGTACAGGAGTTGTTTCCCCCTGGGAAACAGGGAAAGGCAAACTTGCTTTGAGTTGAAATCTTGCAACTGAACATATTTGAAGTTTCATTAGAATAGGTAGCAATGCTTTCTGGTATAGGGTGGACACTCATTTGAAAATCAACTTCATAAATCAGACTAAAATGTAACTTGGATTGAACTGATTGAAAATAAAGCTTTAAACTGAAGCCTTGGACAGACCTTCTTATGGAGAGAGATGTAGTCCAGCCTTACACCAGTCTCCCCTGTGAAGAAGTTGGTTCCATTGTAGCAGTGATGCAGAAGACTCCAGCATATGGGTGACTTGGGTAAGGGGTGGAAGGAATCCCCAGGACCTCCAAATTTTAGTAGAGGACTGACTGCTCTTAATCCTTCTGAGCAAGCATCATAGTAGTTGAGAAACCCTGAAGTCCAAGCAGATGCATATATCAAAGATGGTAAATCAAAATAAAATCTTGATCTAAAACTACAGGGAGGTATTATAACTCTATTATTGGCAGACCTTACAAACTGGGCCTACTCTTTCCTATGCACTGACAACATGAGAAGACATCAAAACCTCAACTGCATTCACAAGGTTCTTCCAAAGGTCTTGTAGGGGCAGGTTCCCAAAGCATGTATCTGTCAATGAACAGTTTTCCTCTTACTCCACTCTTAAGTCCCTTACCCCTAGTAACCTTACTTTACATCCATATAATGAACAACATCTTAGTTTAACTCCTGTTCTGTTTCCCTGTTCTACTGTCCCTGTATTTATACTGATGTCCAAGCAGGTAACAAATTGTAGTCAGTAACATGACCGTACCAAAACAGATTAGGCATACCTTTCACACTCCTTTTCTCTCCTGTCTACCTTATTTCTTTGCTTGCATCTCTCCTTTCTCACTGTCACACCCCCACCCTATCACATCCCTCCTCCACCCCACCCCACGAATCTGTCTCACTTTACTACAGCTGTAAGTGCTCCAAAACATGCTTACCTTTCACTGTCATAGACACATTGTCAAAGTCATGGTGGTCTGGTTCATTCCACGTTTCAAAATTCCATTTAGCAACATGCTCCAATCCATACCTATCTGTAGGAGAGGCCTCATTTATCAGTAAGCTGCATATTCAGACAATCATAGCAATTAGTCACCAATCCAGACAACCCTATCAATTAGGGTTGCAGATGAGGTTCAGCACCCAGAGCTACAGTAAGGTATAAATATTACCTATTTTTAATAATAAGGGGAATGTGCTTTTGGTAGTTTCAAAATGATCTCTCATTTTCGATGAAATGTAACAGTATTTGAAAAAGATTAAAGAGAGAGGCAGATAATGTGAATTGCAGCCTTCTGGTTAGCGCACTCACCTAGCCTTAGTTAAAAGTTGAGGATACTGTCTCATTAGAGATATTTAAAGCTGGCATGTAGGAAGTATTCAGGTTATCATGTCCTAGTGCAAGCTGGTTGTTTACAACCACAACGTTGTAATGAAGTTAAAAGTCACTCCTCAGGGGCAGGCAAAACGTGCTACCCAGAACACATTACTCATTCAGGTTGTTAGTCACGGATCAGCAAAAAAAAGGGGGCTATTACACATTATCTGTTCTGGCATGTTTTTTCCCTTTCACAGAATCACAGAATATTAGGAGCTGGAAGGGACCTCGAAAGCTCATCCAGTCCAACCCCCCTGCCAGAGCAGGATCACCTAGACTGGGTCACACAGGAACGCATCCAGGCAGGTTTTGAATGTGTCCAGAGAAGGAGACTCCACGACCTCTCTGGGCAGTCTGGTCCAGTGCTCTGTCACCCTTACAGTAAAAAAGTTTTTCCTTATCTTCAGGTTGAACCTCCTATTCTGCAGCTTGCTCCCATTGCCCCTTGTCCTGTCATTGGACATCAGAGAGAAGAGGCTGGCTCCTTCCTCCTGACACTCGCCCTTTACAAATTTATAAACATTAATGAGGTCTCCCCTCAGTCTCCTCTTCTCCAGACTAAAGAGACTCAGGTCCCTCAGCCGCTCCTCATAAGGGAGATGCTCCACTCCCTCCATCATCTTTGTGGCTCTGCACTGGACTTTTTCAAGCAATTCCCTGTCCTTCTTGAACTGAGGGCCCAGAACTGAACACAATATTGCAGATGTGGTCTCACCAGGGCAGAGTAGAGGAGAAGGAGAACCCCTCTGACCTACTCACCACACCCCTTTTGATACACCCCAGGATGCCATTGGCCTTCTTGGCCGCAACTTTTTGAGACAATTAGAAGGGATTACAACAGAATAAATAGCATTTTTTTTTTTTGGAACTCACCTATGTATCTGCTGGCCAGAAGCATAACTAAGTTTCTCCATCCAACTACTTGTTCTTTATCTTCAAAATCTGAAAAATATCCTGATGGATTTCCCATCAGTTCAAATCCTAAAAAAGACACAAAAGATTGGGCACCCTTTTTTTTGTTAATACGCTCTCCTTTTGAATAATGAAGGGGTTATTGTATTATCTGAAACAAACTTGTTAATGAAGAAGCATCATTAAGTGGGCTTTCTTTCCTGTTTCTACATGTCCCCACCAGGAATATTTCAGATTTGAGGTTGCTCACTATAGTAACCAATACTAATACCTACCATCATAAATTCTGGGCTCAGAGGGAACTTTAAGTAGTGGATGTTTGCAGAAATTCAAGTGAAGTTATACCTTGAGTATCCACTTCTCTGTCCCCTTTAGGTACATATTAATGGGTAGAAATTTTTCTCCTCTTCAAGAGATCTTATTTCCCAATTCATACATTTCAAACTGCTGTTGAAAGCAGTGCAAAACCATTTGTGTTGTCTTCGTTACCCTAACAGTGTTTTGCTCAGTTTACATGGACACAAGGGTAAATGCAAATAGCAAAACGTTAATTTTTATCAAAATCAGCTTTGGCAAAGCTCTCTAAGAATTTTCTGATGAGTGCACAATATGGGCAAACAGATGTAGCAAGTTGTGGAGGCAGGGACCTGCTCTTACCTGGAATTAGCTTATATACCCACAGGTGATCCAAAAGGTTATCCAAGGCAGTAAAATTGTAGTGAAGACTTCCATTCACCACTCTGAAGAATACAGGTAATAAAAAGTACAAATGTAAGTATTACAGCAAGCACGGCACTTCCTCAGCAGATAATGAGTCAGATGGCTGCCTTCTCTTGCTCTCAAAATTTACATATAACTAGAGTTCCTGGAATTATACATAAACATCCTTCCTCTAAAGTTATGTGTGATACTGTAAGCAAGTCATGTTTCTTGTTCAATCCATGCCCTTTTCCTATTCCAGCAGCAGCAATAGAAGCAATATAATGAATTTGTTTGCTCCATTTTGAGTTTTTAACAGGATATACTACTGTTAGGTCATCTGGTTTCCACCTTGTCTCATATACAGTCTTTCTTAATGTTCTCTTAATTTGCAATATATAATATAGCTACCTTAGTAGCGCTTCTTATGGGTTTATGTCCAGCTAAGAAATAACTTTGTACCACATGCAAAAAACGTCTGTAATTTTTACTTCATTGTTAGCATTTCCTGACTATTTCTACTGTATTCCCAGGATCTCAGGCTGCAATTCTTTTATCCAGCTTTGAACACATGTGTTCAAAGACTTAGGAGTAGCCGCCTGATGCATCCCTTTGTGTCAGTGAATCTTTCAGAAGCACAGGTAGCAAAATTTGGGCATGGACCTGTGTGGAAACACTGGAGGTTTTTTTTACATAGGAGATGAAAACTGAGATTTGCAGTTTATCTATGATACAGTTGAAGATATGCTTTAAATTCCTGAAAGGCTTTTCTTGCCTGGTATCCACTGCAAACAAATATAATGTATTATGTGGGTGAATATATGATTTCCTGTAACTTCCGAAATTGTGACCTGATTTAACCGAAATCCGACAGGGTGGGAGTTTTGCCAGTATGAAGTGCCAAACAGAAATTAAAAATGAACTTCAGCTGACAATATCCTAGTAGTGTGACTTACTGCCATTGGGCCCCAGCCACAGCCTTGGTCTGGTGCCCACATTCTGACCTCAGTGTGCCCCAAGCAAAAGGCCTGTAAGCACCCTTGAGATAAGTCCATCCCTGTTCACAGAGAAGGGCTGATCAAAGTCTTGCCAGCACCTCTCAAAGCTGATTTCTCCAGCCTTGCCAGAGCACTACACCTAATTTCCCTGCTACAGTGCTGCCTGAGCTCTGCCTCTGCTTTCTTGCCTACTCTTTCCTAGGCATCTTGTGTCTGCCTGGGTGGAAAGCTGTACTAGTGAACTGCAGACACAATGTCCTAAATACGAAAATTCAATGGAAGTGGGGTAGACAATCACTTACAACCCCTGTAACTCGTCAGTGCTTGCAAGGCATGGTAGGCACACAGGATAAAAAGTGAGAACGGGGCAGTCAGGAGATCTCTTAAATCAATGCTGGGCTCTGTGCTGAGATTCACAACTTGTTTTTTTCTGTGCCTTCGCATGCATTTCCAAGCCTCTTAGACTGAGGCTCTTCCTCTGTACTTTCTTGCCAAGGGAAGGTTTCAGTGAGAAACCTGTAACAGCAGTCCTGAAGTCCTTAGACAATTACAAAGGGCTGACAGAATTGCCCAGTGAATAAAGAAGGGAACTGTGCAACGTGAAGCGGACAAAGTGTCATCAGCATCTCTGACTATGATCTAGAAAAGGAAAACAGGATTGCAAAACAATTGTAACATAAGCCATATCCACTGTTCCAGCTCTGCCTGTGATGTGGCCAATCACACCATCTTAGTCCGAGCACCATCACACTCTTTTACCAAAGATGTGAAGCTGGCTTTTCTCTTATAAGTTATGTCCTACCACCATGACAGAAATTGTCATGTCTGCAGCCACTGATGGGCTTGCAGTTCCTGTCAGAGCCAAATGGTGCAGCTGTGAAAGAAGCGAATAGCAGAAAGATATTTATTTACTTTAGTATACATAAGAGCATTTGAGAAGTTACTGTTGAACTCAAGAATGGCCATTTGGAACTAGGGGGGTTTTATGGCTTAGACAAAGGGGGGGAAAAAGTCTGACAGTCCTATTCCAAAGTTCAAAGACAAGTATTTTCTTGCAAAAGGTAGCTCTGCTCCCTCAGATCCATTAACTACTTCCAGTTGTACCCTGTGTTCTATTGAAATATTTGCTTACATGCACACTTACAGTCAGTGAGCATAAGAATTATTAACTCTACTGTCTTGTAAAAACTTAGTAACACCAGTTAGATAATAGCAAAGGAACTAGTGCCTTCCCAATTCCAGTCTAAGCTCTACACAGTACTATGTGAAAACAGACAGGTAAATAAGGCCTTCTATCTGGTGCAGGTATACCAAAGATCCCAGCACATCTACATTTTTCCTGCTGTATCAATAAAGTAAAATTTAAAACAGAATGCCATTAGTAGCCATGGCTGAAGTGAGGGTACATGAGATCCTGTGTTATGTGTGTAGGTGTAGAGGCACTTCTTGCATCCTTTGGCTGATCTGCCACTTCATAGGAATCTTTTCTTGCATGCAAATAGATCAGGCTGTTGGATATTTCTGACATGAAGCAGCAATCACTGTCCTGTCTGTGCCAGGATCCTCAGCTGATTTTTTTTTTTTCTGGGACACTTGCCAGATAAAGTCTTCCTCATCTTCAGTCATAACAAGCAACTACACTAGAGCACGTTTACTGGCACCCTGGCACCAGTGCCCTTATAAGCCCCAGGCCTGAGGCTGTTGTACTCCCAAAAGTGCCGTCTGTTGGTGAGGTGTCTTTCCAGCCATCGTCATGGTCTCGGTTCCAGACTCACTTGTAGGAGCTGGCTCTTGACACCAACAACCGTGCTGTGAACATGAAGAGCAGTGATAAGTACAGACGACAGACCGCTGGCTGTCACAAAATCTTGTTGCTCTCTTCCTTGGAAGAGCTTGCTTTGTGGGACCATCCTTTGCTGAGTCAAAAGTTACGGGCCCATGTTAACAGCTTTCCACTGTCTCCCTTTACCAGAGTAATGTTTTTCTGGGATGAAGGTAAATTATTTTCAGGTTCATAGGCAGCTACTGGATAGCTTGCCAAACTGTTGTAAGATAATCACGTTGTGCTTCTTATCCATGCCACATTCAGCCTACTCCCATTCACAAACTCCTCTTGGGAAGGCAGGGGTAAGGTGGCTTTGGCTGTCAACACCCTGCATCACGGCCAGACCTGCTCCAGCTAGCACAGCTGTGGATATTGCTCCTTAGCCTAGAGCTACAGCTTCCCTCCTGAGCCCAGCATTGCTGCTTCTCATCTGCCCTGGGCTGATCCTACCCAGGGCTATAGTTACACACTCTGGAAAGAAAGTGTGCACACAGACATTGGACCAAATATCTTATCTACAGAAAAGAAAGCAAGAAAAACACAAGCAGGGAGTGTTTCCATTCCAGGTCAATTATTGAACCTCTGATAACACATCAAGCTAACTTTATCAAACTTTATTATAATCTACTGAACAAAATTTCCTGGGATAGGAAGCCTTGTGGCTGACCCTTGTCAGTAGGTCACAGCCTGTTTAGGAACTCAAAGGTAACATGTAGGGTAACAATCAATAGACCTTGATATGATTGGGAAATACCTATATACTGGAGTAGTGCTTTTCTTATCCTGACATTCTCACTCAGCTGGTGTGGTCTCCCTTTGCATTTCTGGTAGACACAGCTACCACACACACCAGAAGCTAACACAATCTGCCTTGCTTTCGCCAATGTCTGAGAACAGTCTCTCTTCTGGTAGATTTGCCATAGTGGCTGGCTAACACAAAGCAGCAGAGCCTGCTTACATCCTCACTGGATCTTCTGCTGGGAAAGACTGCTCGTTGAGTGGCAAATGCAGCCAAGAAATAGGAACAGAAAACTAGCACAAGGTGTTGGCAGAGGAGGTGCAAATGACACCTTAACAGTAAACAAAATTTTTCAGTAGAGTACTGGCTGGCCTCAGACTTGAAAGGTGCACTCCACCCAAAAAAGGCCCTCCTCCATGGGAGGTTTTCTGTGTCATAGTCTTAGAGAGAAGTGGAAGTGCAGTCTAAGATACTACTCTTCTATGGTGTCTGCTGAGATAATGATTGCATTACATACCACTGTTCATTTGACAGAGATGCTTAGCTGTGTGCCAGACCATTATTGTCCAGCCCTGTAAGCCACTTGCTGCAAACACGCTCATTTGGTCATGGTGCCAGGATATGGATCAATGGTATCACAGTCACTTTTTTTTCTGATGACTGTAAACATGCATGATAATTAAATTCCCCCTCTCTAAATCAAGAGTAAACAGTTGTTACAGTAAGTGACTACTATCAGGAGCACTGGTAGATACAGTGTCGCAAGGAATTATCACATTTCTAGAGTCTGTGATGCCATTTTAGGGATCAAAAAACTCCAGAACAGACACAAGCACCCACCTAACCTGGAGAGGAGCTCAGTGTCCAAAACCAAGATGATCACTCGAAAGATGTAGGAACAAGCACGGATAAACTATGCCAGTTCAAACCAGGCCCTACAGAAGGAACTGTCTTATTTCTTTCGCCAGGAGAGCAGGCTCTTGACGTGACAGTGAAGCATGTAAGCTGTGAGCACAGCATCTTCAAGATGAAGGCCAAAAGCATTGGATAGGAAAGGTCAGCAAATTTATCTCTTCCAAGTGGGCAACTTTTTGCCCTCCAAGTCCCTCTTAAAACACAGAAGAATCCTGCCTCCTTGTTTTTTAATTACTTTTGCAGCTGTGAGGAACGAAACGTTTAAAGTTCAGGCTATTAAAAAGGCTTTATTTGCTCCAAAACCAATAGTCTACATAAGCTTCTTGTTCTGCTGACTACTTTAAAAGCCTCCAGACCTTAAAAGCAGGTCCTAAGCACTATGTTCTGTGAGCCCTATGGAAATGATACCTCAGAGTATATGAAGGGCAGAATAGCCCTCACTAACATTCCTCTTTCCAGAGGCTGCCTCCTCAGCAGTTATTGCTCCAGGCTTTCTCAGTGTCAACCAAAAAAACCCAACTAGATTGGTTCTTCAGGTTTAAGCACAAGATCACTAACAAACAACTATGAAAACAGCAGGCTCCTGGGTTATTACTAAACACCGCTTCCCCCTTCTTAATTCAGCAGAAGCTGACAATACAGGACTTATTTACATCAGAGCTGCTTCTGCCACGTTCTTGCTCCCCTCACTCTCACTTCCTGTGGTAAATACAGGTATGGTAAATCATCTCCCTTTCATGAAATCCCCACATGCCAAAACAACCATGATCACTTGACCTTCTGCAGGTTGATGAACCCTGATGATTCTTCCTCCTTGGTAGTTCCCAGGCAAAACACAGCCTGTGCTTTTCACAGATGCTTTGCAGACCAAAAACCTCACTCAGAGGCTTTTTCAAAGTTGCAAGGCCAAAGATTACTGTACCCACACTAAAGAACTGGTGTATTTTATCACTTCTGGGTTTATTTAAGAGCATTAATGCTTCTCTGCATTTGCTTCTCAGACACATCATTTGTGTAAGCAGGGACCGAAAATCTGCTTGCTTTACATGTCACAGATTTTGCACGCAGGCACAATGCCAAAGACTTCAGTTCATGCTGGGCCCATGCTATGCAAAATTCACTCACCTTACAGCATGAATGAGTCAGCTCAGCAATAGTGGGAAGATGCATTACAAAACCACACAGCCAGACAGCATCCAGCCCTCACTGATGTCACAGCCTGTCACAGTTAATCCATCCACACAACCAGCCAGCATGAGACATGCGCAAAATGAAGGACAGGCATGAATCTTTGTGGTTTAGGAACAAACTGGCTTCAAAAATGCAAAATATAGCATCAGTTATTTATTGGAAATCACTGCCTCTGCTACAAGCCAGCCAGGAGGCTGTGCATTCAGCTGATTTTTTTTTTTTAAATACATTACAATAGAATTGACTTCGATTTATACAGCATCTTAATAAGCTTCTTTCTTCTTTGAAGTCAGCGTTATTTGACCTTTACCTTGCAAAGCAACTCACAAAATCCTTGTTGTGATCTGGCTAGATAACAGAAGTGCAAGCAAACAATGAATGCTTTCAAGCTGATGCTAATCATGGCCTATGATTTTCCATTTCTTACTCAGCCTGCTTTTGTGAGCACAGTCTCAGTTCTTCTTTCAGCAATGAGCGTGCTGTGTGTGGGGGGAAGAGAGAGAGAGGCAGACAAAGCATCAACAGCTTCCTGTGCCGAGGTGAGTTAGCTTGCTAGGAAAATATTTTTAGACTGTTGTGTCTCTTCCCCCCTTCCCTTCTACTTCCCCCCTTTTAAAACAAATTTGAGATGTAAAAGAGAAACAGGCTACAAAAGCATAGCAATTTAGGCAAAGGCATATGGTATTTTAGTACCTGGCCTCTCCAGACATGCAAACATACAGATCATCTAGGCATGGATAATTTAGACTGTTGTAGGATCTTGTGATCCCTTGTTGAGATCTGTTGTGTCTACATTCATTTGCAAAGGGAAGTAATCAAATAATTGTAAGGCAAATTCAGCAGCAGGAAATGCTTTTTGACTGATTCTTCACTACAAATTTAAAGGCTCAGTCAGTGACTGAAAAGTAGGCTCAGTTACTATATGTGAACTGGGTTGCTAGGGGACATCTTTCTTTCTAATTGAGTTTGACAGATGGAAGTTATTTCCTCCTGCATGACATATGGCAACAAGCAAAAGGTTCACTGTGTTTTTATGCTCTCCTTGATTATGGAACTCCAAATAATGTCATCTATAAGCAAAAGTTTTAGAAAGAGGGGATAGGGAGACTAAATTCATAATGAAGATTAAAAGGTGACTTTTTAGATGCACAAGGAACAGAAATCATGACGAAGTGCTGAAACTAGCTTGCCTCAAGCACATAACTCCTTTTAACACTGCCTGGGAAAGCTGTCACTGAACTTTTCTTTCCAAGCAGCAGCAGAACTGTTCTCTGTATGCAGCCAGCATTCTAATTCAAGCACCCAGCCCAATACTGCAATTTCAGTAATGAGTCTTCATGATAGGTATTTGACTTACTGGTTTCATTCCACTGTACTGTTACTGTCACTCCTTCGTTTTCACATCTTTATTTTCTGTTTATGCTCCTTCTATTCTTTTGCCTGTTAGCTGTATGTGGAAATTTAGTCCAAAAGAACGTGACTCCAACTGTAGCAGAGGACATAGCTTATTTACTGTTGTGTAATGTCGCAACAAGGAGCTGGAATGATTGCCCTCCCTGCTGCCAAATATGCAACAAGAACCAAATTCAACGATGCTCTACTTAGTTTGCTCTGTATGACTTCAAGCCCTCGGGTTGTGCACTGGTTGCACTCACATGCTGTAACTGGACCTGAAATTTTGCATTCATGCACAGTGCGCTACTTTTTCAGACGTTTAACTTTTACCCTCTTATGGTTCTCAAAACTTGTTTCCACTTAGTGAGAATTCTATTGAGGACCATGTAATGGGACAACTAGCAAACAGTCTAAGAGAAGAAAAACATGAAGCTAAATACTGAAGGTATGAAGACCTGCAGTTAGACTTCTCGTCTGATTTACTTCTGTAATGTGTAAAGTACAGGCAGCACATGAGGTCTAAGTCCAGCTGCTCTTGGATCTATTTGCATGGCAGATGTACTTTCAGGTGTGTCTTTCTGTATCAATCCTTGCCTGCCCAGAGGCAATTGCATGCCTAACTAGAATGTATCATTTATTTGCAAAATGGAAAATAGAAGAGGTCTTCACTTAATGATACCAAGTTAATTTCTGAATTTACTTATGTTTAATAACTTATGATGGTGAAAAGGCACAATGAATATGTCATCCACTGTCCTGCTCTTAATGTTGCACAATTTTTGTGATGAATGGTTTCTGAATACTTCAGAACTGACAAATGAGCACTATAACCCAATCTGGAAAGAGCAGCTCTTTAAATGGCATCCTAGTGTCTGCTTTTGGCTCTTGAATGTAAAATATAGCAAAAACTCTTACAAATAAGGAGGTAAAACTAAGCAATTGCATTTATAGACAGTTTTCAATGAGATGCAAACCTACAGGTCTCTTCAAACTGAGAGCTGATAATTCTATTCTTAATTTGGTTTTAGCATTACAATTTAGGCCAGTGATGTAACAACAAATATAGCAATGACAGCTCTTCCACTCCATGGTCCTCATGTTAATGTATAGCCCTTTTTTCTTCTTTCTTCTCCCACCCCAAACAACTTCCACAAATATGAAAAATACCTTCCTTTTCAGTACAGAAGTGTACTATATGCTTATGATTCATGAAAATGTACCTCACAATGCAGTAAGAAATCCTCTGTTTCCTTTACACACAGAAATGGGTTTTGAACAACCAGTTAGAATTACACATAAATGCAAGGAATGAGTGAAGAAGCTTCAGTATTCTTGAGAGACTATCCTTGCTGCAGTAAATTTACCTCTAAGATTTACAAATATCAGTAGAAATGTACATCCTAAAGAAATCTATAAGTAGGCTTTGGTTCCACTGTTTAGGAATGAAACAACAGGCAGTTTTGTTTACAAGGCAGACAAGCTCAGACATCTTACACTCAAGGGCTGCTGAAGGTATGTAAAGTCTTCCTAGACAAAAGACTTACTAGCCAAGCCCCCTCCATGATGTATTTTAATAAAAATCTTTTTCCAAAGGACACAACTCCAATGATGACCATGGACAGCTCAACACTGTGTGCAAGGACAGTTCCACACACTGCCTATCCTAATCCCACTTAACACAGTATTTTTTTTGTTGAATTAAGTATGTATTCAAAACCCTTGAAACTGTTTAGGCTAAGTCAGGACTGCACTTTTATTTGATCTCCATGTACTGCAACTAGCTCTATTAGAACAGAATAGCAGGGATGAGTAAGAAGGCAGAGATTATCAGCCCCTGTAATGATTTGAAGCTTATCTTCTACCTGTGACTGCACTCTACGGGACAAAGATTTTTTTCTAGTGCTACTATTTATTTACGTTATCTCACTGTAAACACCACTGGAGTAATATCATTGGACCAATTCAAACTATATCGTGACTGAATTTCTAATCTGCTCTTGTAGAAAGCTGTGCTCCTGAGGAACTGTGCTACTGTGTGCTGATAAGAAATCTGTTGTGGAACTACTGCAGCTACTTTGTGCCTTTGGTAAGTGCTAATCAATTGGTTCTGTGCTTGTAGTGGGAAACAGAAGGAAGGACGTATAGTAAAGGATGGTCTTATTCAGCTTTAAATATATACTTTTACAGTGAATTTTGCAGATCTCAGAGTTTCTTCTGCAGCAGGGACTACAGAAGAGTACCTTTTTAAAAAACCCATGTCTCTCCCTTCCCATATACAAATCATTTTCAGCTGCACTGGAGACTTGCCACAGCTGGAGAAGGAATGTTAGGTATAAGACATTAGGGCTTTTAAAAGAGGGGATGCTTATTTGCAGTGCTCCAATCTTTCCTATTAAACAGCAACCAAATGTGTGCTTTTCAGGCACATCACCTGGTCACTATGGTATAATGGTAAACTGCAGGCCAACTGAGGCTTGAGGACATTTTAAATAATGCAGACATTAGGCTTGAGTGGGTTTTATGATTTACTGAATTTAGGAACTCAAACACTTGCACAGAAGAACAAGTCTATTACATTTGCACTATGTACTTTTGAAGATTTGAAGTTGTTGATTGTAGATGAGTAAACAAACAGTTTTAACCTTCCCTGTATGAGTAATTTAGCATTATTTTAAAGTATATAATTAGGTTACCATATATGAACTGTATGTAGTAATGCCATGAATTGTTCTGCAGTCTTCTGAAATCCTCAAGTAAACAACACTTTGTGTCAACACACACACTTTGTGTCAACAAAGCCAATTATATTAATATACTTTATCTCTTTACAGCATTTATTTCACAAATACCCACAGGTAGATTTTATTTTTATAGTAATAAAATTTAATATTAGGCATCTGTTCATAAGGATAAATAGTAAGTCACACCAAAAAATAATCTGTAAAGTCTCAATTGCTGGTCAATGGTCTTATTTTTTTAAATGTAGTTTCTATCCTTAAAGATAAGTGCTTCATTGTAGCATGTCTTTTGATTATTTTGGCCAGTTACCATGGTTTCTTAAATACACAACTGAGCATTTGACATGGAAAGGCAGTCCTTTTGGAACTCAGTCCTGCTCTGATAGTGTCAGGATGCCAGGAGCTGCCCAGTCAGAAATTACTGTTGGACTGACGCCTTGATGAACAGCTTCATGCTATGAAGGTGAACTGACATCTCCATAATTAAAGCACTGATGAACCTACTGCTGTCAGAACCTTCTGTATGTCAAGTAAATTTTGCTCATCATAAGATCTAGTTTCTTCAAAACTAGCTTATTTTCACAACTCCCGCACACAATAAGAGACTGCTTCATTTTGTCATTTTTTTCCCATATGGAATTCTCCTTTGCAGAGATATTTAGCCTCACTTGAATAGTGCTGTGTTTAAATAGTGTGCACATATTTCAAAATTATAATTTGAAATTTCTTTCTTTTAAAATTTCAGAAAGTGTTAATTTTAGGCAAGCTTGAGGCAAAACAAATTTACAACTGACTCTGTATGACAGGGATCAAGTGATAACCTGAATATCCTGCCGCTCTCAGGAGCCTGATATTGGGAAAAGTACTGTTGGAAAGAAATGCAGAGAGGTGTCTTTCAAAAAAATACTAAGTGGGGCAAACCCCAATTATTCTGCAAACTGCAGAACTGCAAACAATAGAAGTTGCAGAATTTCCAAATATTGGAAACATGGTGTGAAGGAGAACAGAGTAGGCAAGCTTGCTTTGGTCCTGAAGCAGATGGCATGCACATTTCAGGAGGTCTTCACAGAAGATGACTTTTGGTTCTAAGAATAATATAGTTAAATGTATGAAAAGCCAAATTTGGGAGACTTTAAGTCACTTTATCATCAAGAAAGAAATACCGCAGGCCTGGAAATAAATTAACAGAAACAATAAAGCCACCTTCTACTCTGTCATGCACAAGACCAAAGAGACACACTGTTTTACAGCCTCCAGTGTGCAAAATTCACTCTGCAGATTAAGTTCACCGCTGCTTCCCTTTTATTCTAAGAGCTACTTTGGGAATGGCAAAGGGGCAGAAATGCTTGACAAGACTTTCTAGAGGAAAGAGGCAAGAAAAAGGATTTTACTAAAACTTAAATAACCTTCATTAGCTTTTGGGATTAGAATGTTACAAATACTGTCACCAAGTCTGAGTTCTTGGTAACAGCCAGTAGCTTTGAGAATCCATGCCTAGTTTAGCATCAGTTTAAAAAGATGTCCTTCTCTTTCTTCTCCACCCTCACGTTGGTGCTTTGACTTTTCATTGCCATAATTTTCATGTTTTATTTTTATTTTAAAGAGCAGGAAACTTCTTGCACTGTGATAAAAGATGTTAGAACATGGCCCTCTGTAGACAAGCTTGGGCACTGCATCTCCCTGCAAGCACATCTGCTGGCACGGCAGGAGGAAAAATCTTTCTCTATCCAGCAACACAGCCTTTTTCAGGCTTTGCATCTCACATCTCAGATTCTTATTGCATGCGTGTTCGTGTTCTTCATTGGCTGAGAAACATACACATCCCCTCATCCCTTAGCTTGTAAACCAATTGAATGCAGTTCCTGTCAGTCCTGGCCTTGCACCCTACCTGTTAATCTACACTGCTTAGTAAACATTAAACACTACCTATCACTTTTGACGAGAGGAGGAGACAGACGATTATCTGTCATTTGGATAGGTCTTCACCTGTCCAACGAGCGAAGGTAACAGAGAGGGGACTTGGTCATTTATATCCTCGCAAAGAATGAACAGAAAGACAGTCTTTGTCCTGCTGATCTGCCTAGACTTTACAGACCTCAGTTTACACCAGAGCAGCAGAGATCTTGTGAACTGAACGCGCTGACGTGCAGGAATGGAACTCTGACCTCCAGCAGCCCCATCTCATGTGCTGCTCAGAACAGCACTTATTCCAGCCTGCAAAATGCACAGATATCAGGCAAGACTGCAGTTCTTACACCTTGAATATGTAAAATCAAAAGCTAATGCTATATGAGGATGCATAAACCAGGTCAAATCTCAGAAGAGAAGCAGCTTCAAAGGTCAGAGATGTGCCAGCCTGAACTCAGCATAATATTCAGATCAGCTTTAGTTAATTAATAATCTTATGCATTATTTAAACTCGAATCCTCAGCAAGCGCTGCATATATATTGAAGTTTTCAGAGGAGTACAAGTGACAATACACTACCAAGCAGCAAGCTCAAGATTTCATAACTACCAATTCTTCCCTTGAGGATTATTTAGCTAATAATTATCCTTTATGCAAATAGAGCAATGCCTCACTGAAGACTTTCATTCATCCTAACATGCAAAACCAGAGCTGAACACTTCTGTCAAAAAACTATCCAGGTAAGAGATTTGCCTCCCGTTCCACACCTCTGAACTCAGGTTTTATTTGTTCTTTGCCTGTTTTCAAAGGTGCAAAACTTCCTCTTTTCAGGTATTTTGCACACCAGCATTGTGTTTCAAGTTTTGTCATTATTCTGTTCTTCATAAATCTTGCTTATAAGGTAGATACTGGGCAAAGATCTGGAAAGCATGTAGTCAACTGCAATTGGTATGGAAGCAATCTTTCCTGCAAACCCTGGTCTGAGAAGACCAGTCATTTGGCTAGTTTTCATTTGTGTTTAAGAGGAGTGGCCTATATGAAGCTTATCTGGTTCTCAAAGTATTAAATTATTATTAAAATTGAGCATTTTCTTAGCGATTAAATATGAAGGAGAGTTTCCACAATATTGTCCTTACTGAGTGTAGTGAACCTAAGTTATCAGGGAAGGCAACAGGAAAAAAACATGAGAATGGGATATCAATTTGTTTTTCTCCACAGCTGCTTAATGTGACTAAACAAAGTCCAGCAAAACCACAGGGCAGAAAACAGAGCTTAGTGTTTAGCTTTGTGACTGATAATTAAGGTCTTGGAAAGCTATCTTGAAAGATTTTTTTAAAAAACAAACTTTCACTTTGGACCGGATACTATTCCAGAAACAAGAAATCTGATTTTTAGGAACGTTCTTTGACCCCACAGAGAATGTCTTTTTAGTGGTCATGCCCTATGACTCTCCAGAAGGGTAACACTCTACTGCCTTCCAAGTGCATGTCAATAATTTGACCAGCACATTCTGAGACCCCTGAACACAACCAGTCCCTGCAGAGCCAGTGAAACTTCTTGATCATTTATGTCCAAGGCCTGATCATTCCCAAGCATGATCTGATGGGCCAGCTTGAACAGCAGCTGCTGGCTGACTGTGTGAATTCTGCTGTAGCCTGCTCATCACCTCTGGCATTGTTACATGCCAGGGGCTGTCATCTTACTCACTGGAACCCTGGACTGAGAATGCTTGAGAAAATAATAATTTACTGCTGGTGAATGTAGGCATTTGAAAAAGAGCCTAACTTACCTTAAAAATCCTAGATCAACTTATAGCTGGAAGTAGAAGTTGTGAATTGTAAATTTTAATTAGAAATACAGAAATATAAGAGATTGCTTGACCCTCAGAATAACTCCTTAGTATAGCATGTTAATTTGCAGGGGACTTAGATTAACATTCTGGCTTTCCTGACTTGTAGAGACCAATAAACTGTAATATTTTTTCCTCTTTCACTTTTGGATTGATGTTGAGACTCAACAAGAAAATGCTTTCAAGTCACATATTTTGCCCAGATATAGTAAAAAATTAATGGAGCTCATCAAATTTCACACAGTTTTCTTAAAAATCACTGTGATGTTCTTTGCCTATAGCCTGAACGCTTGCTAGGTCAATGTTTAAATCAATGGTTTTAGTTGTTGGCAACTTGCTTAAGTCTGCTTCCAAGAACATCTAGGTCCTGGTGCTCTAAAGCTGAAAATACAATAGCTTATGCAAGACCAAGAAAAACATTAATTTCACTTGTTCTGTTTTGTCACTTGATCCTTTCTAAAACCCATAGGTTATGCCGACATTTCTAAGTAAATCAGCAAAACAAAAGCAGATTAATAAATGAAGGAGCATGTGCTGAATCTGTATTGTATTATATTATATGCATTTCAGTGGACTAAATGTCCTCACCACATCTGTTCATAGCTGTCCGAAGAACCAGTTGCTGGCTCAGGTTTTTATACCACCATAAACGGTCAGAGAGCACTGGGGCAGAGCTTATGGTTACTTTTCCTCTGAAAAAACTCTGGGTTGCAAGCATAACATGCCTCTGTACACTGAATTGATGCACTGCAAATTAGGGATTTTTTTCAACACCATGTTAATGCTCAAAACCAGAACAGTAATGTAGTCATAGCCATTAGAAATCAAGAAAGGTTTCTTGCAGGCAGAAAAGGTTGCTGATGTGAAAGATGAGTAACACGAACCGTTTAACTCAACACCTGCAAGTGTATTAAATCAAATGATTAGCTAAACTGATCTCTCATGTTTTTCTGTAATTTATGCAACAAAAATACAATGAAACCAGATTATAAATATAAAACTTGCTCCACCCGCATTAGTTTTTAGCTGATTTTTCATCGTTCAAACACAGATAAAACTGCAATCATCACTTGGGTCAAACTATACAAAGGGCTCTATCCTAACTTACACTTGCAATCACTATTTCAGCAAGAGCTCACAATTCTATTATACAGTTGTGATAGATTGTCTGACTTTTGCCCCAGATATGCATTTAAGAGATCTCCTTAACATAGAAAGGCAGGCTCACCCTGCCTACTCCCTCTTGGGCTTTCTAGAGATACAGCTTCAGATTTTCCGGTGAACAATCAGGATGAGGAGACAAAAGGATGCATCAGAATGAAGTTATATTTTGCGTTATGCTTTTTCACAAAAAATGGTTATATGTGAACCAGCAGAAACTACAAAGAGAAATCCCACTGAATATGTTGTGATAAATGTTCCCTTCCCTGCAGAGAGATTTTGCCAGGTCAGTGGCATGGTGAAAAGACATGAAGAAAGGTGGGACTAAGGCCAGTTGGAAAGTCGGCGGTTTGTTTGGCTTGAATGGTTCTTTTCTTTGTTTCTCATTTTCCACAAGATAAACTGAGTCACTTTAACCTGAAAGGATGACTGGTTCAGACAGTGGTTCTGCTCAAGCAGAAAAAAAAAAGGGGGGGGCTTTTAACTTATGCTCAGGGGCAACTTGAAAAAACTCAACTGTCAAGATTCCAAACATCCAAATATAATTAAAAATAACCAAGACTACTTTTTGTTGTAATACATATGTATATGAATAGGCATGCAAGTAACTTTCACTTGTATTAAACAGTTGAGAATGCAACGGATAGATGTGTTCTATGCTATATGCTGCTTCATCTGTGCATCCCTGCTAAGAACAGCTCTTTCAGCAACTGACAGGAAGTCTTCACTTGAATAAAATGCAAACATATGTTCTGTGAAGCTCTGGAGGGTATAGGGGAACCTGAAATACGGGTTCTCCCTTTTCTTTTATAAACTACTGAGCTGAAAATGGGTCCGTTTGGTGAACCAGTACAGGAATCTGTCTACTGACACCCCTAAGACTCCTGAATACTGCTCAAGTATTGCCACTGTGGAAGGACAGTGTCATATCTCAGTGTCAGAATCATAAGGCCAGAGTCTACTCATGTGCACAGAGGCAGACAGATCAGCTCTCCATGCTCCTGTCTCTGGAGATGGCAAGAACATTGGAAGCTCTGAGCTCTCTGCTAGGCTGCACAAATGTACAGGGGATAGCATGCAGCCATGGTGGAATCCCATTTTCTTCAGGTGAAGCAACTAAGTTATTACTGAGCTACCGGCATCACAGCCTGACAATTCCTGGGTTACACAGCTGAAAAAGGTTTTGCTGGTAACAATGTCCCTTCCATTATTAGGCATGGATTTAATAAGTTCTAAAAGCAACAATTAAACTCTAAACATTAAGTTTCTAGAAACCAGTAACATCTCTTTTCAGAGCTGAGTGTTTTACAGCTAGCATGTTCATCTGATATGGATTCTGAAAATATATCTAGCAGAATAAATCGTTATTCACAGGAAAGAAACCCTTATTTTCAGGAGAAAAAAGAACTGAAGAAAATTACCTTCTGCCAGCATTTGGCTGTGTTTTAGCCTGAATGTACTTATTCCACCACAAAGGTTTTTTGACATGTGTCTAAAATGTACCAAAACCGCTGAAAAGACACATGCTTTATCATACTATCTTTCTTTTGGTGATTGTTGGCTTTTACAAAGACCTACCATTCTGATTATCCAGTAAGGCAGTACAACCCAGAGATGTTACTAAATTATCATTCATACACAAGATCTCTTAACAGATTTCCAGAGAAATAATATTCCAATAATCTTGTGTATTAAAAACTATTCTAATCCCTCAGGAAGGTGCACAAACAATGCAGATGTGTGAATTTATTTGGTTTGGTTTGTTGGTTTGGGGTTTTTTGTAAGTACAAACTTGGAAGTACATTCTGTGAGTTTAGAGAGAGGCAGACAGCCGCTCTTACAATTAAATATATGAGCCTAGTTCACAGAAGCCAATGCAAACATTTTTATGTAGCCTATAAAAAGCACATATTGGATATTGAACTGCCCACTAGCCTTTAAATAGGCAGAACAAGGACACTGTAGTTATTCCTTGGCTGTCTGAACTCACTTGGCTGTAAGAAGTGGGTGGCATTCGAATACGACTTGCTGTCCTCATGCACAAGCCTCTCATTCTCCAATCTACTTTGGGTAAGACAGGAAGTATTGGATTTTTGCATCTTAAAAATTAGTGTCTTTATTATATTTTCTAGCATTACTTATTTGGTAAACATTAATCATATGCTCTTAAGAATTTCTCTTGGACTTGCAACTTCTTTTATCTTTTCTCTTGCCTTTCCATTCTAACAAAGTCTAGATCCAACCTATTTCCTGTCCAAGCAGATCTTGCCTAGCATAACAGAACACTGCAGAAGTCCACTCCATGCAGAACACTGGAGTCTAAAGTAAATTTGGCATTACAGCTTAAAAACAGCCATCAATCTTTCTAAACAGTTACATGAAATTGTAACTAGTTTTCCCTTATGATGGAAATAAACCTTACTTACAAACATAAAGAAACTTACACAGTTGAAGCTAAAAACTATTTAATGTAATTGGGATAGATAGAAATCTACTGATTTTTAAAAATATGTCCAGATTACTACACAGGTCATTTTCAACTTGGACAATCAGTCCACACATGTCCCATGAGAATCTCTTTTCTGCCTCTTACCAGATTATGGATTACGTGCATGTAACACTCCTGTTTCAAGTTGCAGATAAACTTTGCGTGGCCTTAGAAATCATGTTGTGTCATTTAAAATAATACCTGGGAACTTGTTTAAGACACTTGCAGTAGTTACGAGATACATATCTTCTTAGTGTTTTCAATTTGGTGGCAAAAGGTATTTGCTAAAATCTTAAAAAAAATTCTAAGCATGATAGAAGATTTTATAATAAGACACTTTCTAATTGGTGTGCTACAGATGAAAACCTTACAGGCTGTTGGTAACCTATTCTTTTGCTTATCAATTATGCTTCCAGTTGGACTCATAAGCCCTTTGTTTTTTTCTCAGCTTGGAATTCTACACTTTAACTGTTAACAAACATGAAAAAATCAAAATAGTCTTCTTAACAAAAAAAAAAAAAAAGGTATAACATTTACACAGAGAAAGATGACTTTTATCACTAGAGTTTAAACTTACTATTAACTGTTAAAATCATTAAAACATACCAACAGAATACTGTGCCAGTGAGTGTACTTCAAGTTTTAGGAAACTGATGGGTATGGCTTCTGTCTCTAGATACTGAAAAACTAAAGAAACAGCTTTAACCTGTAAGTGAAGACAAGCTTCATTATACTATATTGCCATGTCACACCTGGCACCAAAAAGCTTTGTCACAGAGATCCTGGCTGTTTATGACATTGGGAGAGGCTGGGCTGGAGAAGTTCTTCTTTCCTAGAGATCCTGCTACTGTTGTACTACCACATACTTCTTGTAGGTCAACATAAGGCATTTCTTATCTCCCACTACCTATATATAGGCATCCACTGGATGGAAGTCTCTTCTTCTTTCTTTCCACTGCAAACCAGAAGACAGGCTTTGCCACTTGGCATAGTCTGTTTGACATTTCCCACCTTCCTGCTTCTATTTTTATTTTTAAACTGTTTAAGGTAGGGCTCTTGAATGTGATACTGTTTTGCCTCTCGGTCATTTCTCTACCTACCCCCAAATGATTTATGAATACATGAAGCTAATTTTAACTGAATTTGACAATTAAGCAAAAATGCAGATATAGAGTTTGGCGAAAACAGTTGTGTTCACAAGAGGAAAGAGATACCAAAAGCACCCCATCTAGAGAATACAGATCTTCCCAGTTTTATGTATCAGACAACTGACATGCAGGAGAACCATAGGAAACACCACTGCCTTTGTTCTGCTCTCCACAGAATTATTTGTTACATCTTATTCCCTGGAGAGCAAAGCTAGGGTAACTATGGGTTTAAAACTGAAAATACTAACATGTAGCACTCTTCTGAAACACTTACACATTCTGTCATGGTGCATAGTCCAAACGTTGCCAAAGTGGTATTAGCGAAGAGGTGCTTATTAACTAATGGAAGCTGCATGTCAAAACAATCTACAATTCTACAGGTTCTTGTGATGCTGCAGCTTCTAAGAGTCCATCAGTGGTTTGTGCACAAATGTTTGCATAAGACTAACTTGTTGCTTTCCAGAAAACTCCGCTTTACAGGTTCTACTAGCAGAATGTTTCTCCTGTGCATTGAGGACAGCTGCTGTGACAGATCACTGTACCACATGTGAGTTCCACATCTGTGACTGCAGACACACTGTTAGACAGATCATAGCCTACTTCACTAGCATATGCTTCTTTCCCCGCGGCAGGTGCTGCCTCTGATGACAGAGACATCTAAGACGGAGCATTTGGAAGAGCTGATGGAAATATTTGTTGTACAAAGCGATGACTAACTCAATTTTCCTTAGTAAAACAAACTGCATTCAATTGAATGTACTCATAAATGTCTGCAAGGAAGTGCTCAATCTGCAGATTTATTTCTTGGTGATATGTGTCACTGGAGCCCTGTGGTGGTATTCTTGTTGGGGTGATGCTTCCTTAAAAGCACAATCAGGTGACAGACTTTGAGCATTAAGTGTCTGTGCTATAAAAAACTTCATTAATTGCAACCTAAAAGCCACTTTCTTCACATTGCAGAATCACTTACGTGAAGTAAACACCAGGATGATGGAAATACCACTTGAGGCTACTAGGATGGAAGACAAAACTTATTCTTCCTTTATCATGGAAAGAAAGATTCGTGCCAAGATTGATAGGAAAGAAGTCATGCTAGCTAAGCTGAGGAAGAGCTGCTCCTGCACCCCAAGGAAGCTGAAGAACTTCATCATGGACTTCCTTCCCGTTTTACGATGGCTTCCCAAGTACCAGTGCAAAGAGTACATTTGGGGGGACATAATGTCTGGGTTAGTGATTGGGATCATTTTGGTCCCCCAAGCAATCGCATACTCGCTGCTGGCAGGTCTGAAGCCCATTTATAGTCTTTACACATCATTCTTTGCCAACATCATCTATTTCTTAATGGGCACATCCCGTCATGTCTCAGTTGGCATTTTCAGCTTGATAAGCTTAATGGTAGGACAGGTTGTGGACCGAGAACTTCTCTTGGCTGGGTTTGACTTGAATGATGACGCCCCACCAGCCTTGGGCGATGGCTCTCCACAGAATGACAGTCAGTCCAACACAACTGCCTTCAACCTTACACTTGCAGGGATGAATACTGAGTGTGGTAAAGAATGCTATGCTATTGGCATTGCTACAGCCTTGACATTTGTGGCTGGAGTGTATCAGGTAAGTGGTTGCTGACATCCAGAGGCAAGGCATAAAGTTCTTAAAGCTTCTTTGCATGACCTAAGCTTTGCTTTGACTTTCTTTCAGTGAGACATACACTTGAATGACACATTCACTTGAATGACCTTAAACTGTTTTCTCCAGGAAGCCTAACTGTAGGCAACTCAGAGAAAGCAGGAGGTAGGCAGTTTCCTTAGCTACTAGCAAGCACAGGTAAAACAGTGTCTTCTGCAAGACTGTTAACATTGTTTTGATACTCTACTGCCTCTTGGCCTTGCTGCTTTCATGAGACCATGAATCCAATCTAGAACTTACCATGAAGGAAATTCCCAGATAGCTATGTACTTCAACAGTGTGGAAATAATTCTGTTTCCCTAGATACTTTAGTAAAAATGCAGATCCACTCAACTACTTCTACACAGGTTCAGAATGTGCTGCTCAGTGTTTTGCTATGGGTACTATGCTCCGCCAAACTGCTGTCCAAAGATAATTCAAAAGCAGAAAAGACAAGAGAGGAAATAGATAGACTAACATACTTTTTGGACAATGGCTGTGCTGGACTCTTTGAGACTTCACAGACTTGCCAACATGCTGCCTGTCACAAGTATATCAGGAGAACACAGAAGGCAGTATCATGAACATGTTTACCTATTAACTGTATATACAGGTATGAATTAAGAAAGAGCTAGCTATCTTTCTGTTTACTATGAAATTTCAGGTCACATTTATGAACAAAAAAATGTCCTTATGAAGCTATATTTTTCAAAGCCATCAAAGGAAGGAGAAGCAGCTAGTTAAAGACAGCATCCTGTCATCTGGGAAAGTTTGTGAGTTCTTCTGCCACTTCTGACCTTAGGCATGCCATGAAGGCTGCCTGCGCTTCAATTTCCCTTCTGTTCACAGGGCTAAAATTAACAGCTGTTTAATATAACAGTGCCACTAAAGTAGGGATCTTAGCTGTTGTCATTCAAGTTCTGTTTACAAAGCAATTGTATTATTCTAAGATAGAAAAAAAGAAAATACGCTTTTGTATAACAGAAGCATTTTTTGATCCACGGCTCTTTTGCATGTGAAATAAAATTCAGACAAGCCACTTCATTGGAGTCACTTCAGACCAATGCTGGAGTTACAGAGTTTGACTCTGTCTCAAACTCCTCGTTCACCTCTTAGGTTTGTAGTATTCAGAACAGAAAAAGGATATCAAATGTTTTAAAAGCAGAATGGAAACATCAAAGGATAATTCCTGTTTCAAAATTAAAATAGCCAAATGCTATGTGCTTCCAGCTAGTTTTCTCCTATATGTAATTAATTATTTGTAGCACCATTTAATGTTCATCTCTTTTTTTCTTTTTTTTTATTCTGTCTCCTCAGGTTCTAATGGGAATCTTTCGTCTGGGCTTTGTATCCATGTACCTGTCTGAGTCTGTACTGGATGGCTTTGCAACTGGTGCTTCCTTAACCATTTTAACAGCTCAAGTGAAGTATCTGATTGGAATAAAAATCCCACGTAGCCAAGGGCACGGAATGCTTGTTATTACCTGGATTAACATTTTCCGCAACATTTCTCAGGCTAACCTTTGTGATGTCATCACAAGTGCCATTTGTATTGTGGTGCTGGTCACTGCCAAGGAACTGGGAGACAGGTATAAGAATAAGCTGAAATTTCCTCTTCCCACAGAGCTGGTCGTTATTGTTGTGGCAACACTGGTGTCACACTACGGGAAGTTAAATGAAGTGTATGCATCCAGTGTTTCTGGAGCTATTCCAACAGGATTTATTTCCCCCAAGGTACCACATTTCAACTTAATGCTCCGAGTTGCTTTAGATGCTTTGCCTCTTGCTATAGTCAGCTTTGTCTTCACTGTTTCCCTTTCTGAAATGTGTGCGAAGAAATATGCTTACACCATCCGGGCCAATCAGGAAATGTTTGCTGTGGGGTTCTGCAATATCATTCCTTCTTTCTTCCACTCTTTTGCAACCAGCGCAGCTCTGGCAAAAACACTCGTCAAAACATCTACAGGCTGCCAGACTCAAGTCTCTGGAGTGATTAGTGCTATGGTGGTTTTGCTGGTGCTGCTCTTCTTGGCACCTCTCTTCTACTCCTTGCAGAAGTGTGTCCTGGCTTGCATAATCATTGTCAGCCTCCGAGGGGCCCTGAGGAAGTTCCGAGATGTGCCAGCACGGTACCATGTCAATAAGGTGGACACACTTGTTTGGGTTGTTACCATGTTTGCCTCTGCCTTGATCAGCACAGAAGTAGGACTGTTGGTTGGCATTGTTTTCTCCATGTTATGCATCATTGTTCGCACACAGCGACCACGAGCAGCCCTGCTTGGTCAGATCCAGGACACCAGCTTTTATGAGGATGACTTAGAATATGAAAACCTCTCTTCTGTTCCAAAGGTCAAAATATTCCGTTTTGAGGCCCCACTTTACTATGCAAATAGAAACTACTTCCTAAAGTCTCTGTACAGATTGACTAACTTAGATCCTAATCTAGAAACTGCTAGAAGGAAGAAATACGAGAAGAAGGAAAAGCAGCATCTGAGAGATTGCACAACTGCTAATGGACTGGGCATTGGAGAAACCGCTCTGCAACTGGTTCCTAAGCAAATTGATTTCCAAGTCCTTGTAGTAGATTGCTCATCCATTTCATTTTTGGACACCACTGGAGTTAATACTCTAAAGGAAATCCTGAAAGACTACAAGGACTTAAACATTTCTGTTCTCCTGGCTTGCTGCAATCCCTCAGTGATAGACTCTCTGAAAAGAGGAGATTACTTTAGGAGAGAATTTGGAAGTATGCAGGAAAAAGTATACACGAGGCTGTGCAGTTTGCAAAAGACGAAAAGCTTCCAGCAGATTGCTCAGTTTAATCCTGTGTCTTCCGTGACGATTCACTGCAAAATCATAGATGAGAGGCAGTTTGTAATAATTAAATTATCAGACACTGTTGGTCTTTCTTCTCTGCAGAGCTCTGCTGTTTGTCAGCTGCCACATAGAACAGCCACTGGGGATGTAGTCCAGGACCAGGATGGAACAGGTTAGATCATTACCTGTACCTTCACTTTAAAATACAGGTGATGTGCAATAGGGCAGTTTGGGATTGAGTTCACCCTTGTGCCCTAATCATGCATAACCCAACTTATACATCACGAGACTTCTGTGCTGGACGGTCTGCCCAGTGTCAGCTGACTTTCCCAGTGGCTTAACAACTGGTTTATGTTAATGGGGATATGTCATTTCTATGAAAATGCAATGAATCTATTGTCTTGGATATATAATGGTTTAAATTCTGGCTTAAAAGGTCCCGTTCCTTCCATCATTCTAGGTGTGCTCATAAACAACTCCCACTGTTTACATACAAATAAAATGTGTAAAATATCATGGAATGTAGCACGTCTCTCCACCTTGACCACACAGGTTTAATGACACAACCTGCCACAGGAGAAGAAACTACGATCCATCACAGGTCCTCTCAAAACCATCATATCAAAAAATTACCGCTGGAGTCACTTGTGTTATTGGCTTCAGTCTGTGGTAATTAGTTACTGAATGTTTCGATACCCTTAATGATGCTGGAAGAAACGGGACTCTGATGCACAATTTTATAACTAGTATGGGGATAAATAGAATTAGGAAAAATTAATGGCTCTAGCCGGCAGTCACACAGCTACCCAGGCAGGTGCACCATCCTGTAAAAAAATGTTGCTTCTGGTGGGGAGATGCAACTCCAATTCAGGGGCTAATAAGGACCATCAAACATAAAACCTCAGAACTGTGATGCAGCTTGGCATGTTCTTCCTACAACTGCCTGCCTGTGTGCAAAGAGAAACAGGAGAAAAGAGGGTAGAGTGGGAAGGTAAATCTGTGATCTGCCTAGAAGGGGAGTGATAGGTCAATCAGAACTGCCTGGCTGGTCTTCTCTGATGCAATGCTAATGAAGCTTTACAGTAGCATACCTGGGCCAAGTAAAGGGTGCAACGCTTTTTAAATTGTATAACCCCACATGCTGGAAAATTTCCATCACTGTTGGAACATACTACAGATGTTTGGGGTTTTTTTATTCCTGTCATATTATTCTTTGATTTGAGGTCCACTAAATCATGTTTTCCAGGGCTGGGTTACTTTCTATAATAATTTGCATTAATTGCTGTTCATTCTACTTTGTGTCAAATGATTCAGTTATGTTGTTATATATGCATATTCTCACTTTACAAATAAACATAGATTTAGAATTTGATTGTAACACAGTTAGTACTCATTGTTCTGGCCCATGGCATTGGCAGAATAGCCTCTCTCATACTCAAGCATATAATCACCTGTACAAAAAGTAGGGGAGCTGCCCCTCTCCTCATTCATGGCTGGGTCACACACAGCACCAAGTACAGAGGGAAATTCTATCATGGCTGTGCCTCTTACATTTAGCAGACTCTAGAAATAGGTTCCATACATGCAGAAGCTATTTCTCTGCTGTGCTGTTAAAAAAAAAAAATCAGGCCAACACATCATGCAACTTGCTTGTTTTGACTTTTCAGGTCACTGAATGAAAGAACACTCAAACTGAGGTTCTACAGTTGGCGCAGAGCCTGTCTGGCTCTCAAGAACAAATATTTTGTTAAAGGAAAAGCAGTGCATCCCCAAAAGACAAAACAAAAAATGTCTTCAGAAGGATTGAGAATACTACAATATTAGGTGATTCAATGCACTCGTTATGAAAAAAACGTATCAGCTGCACACTGTTAGTACTGCCAGAACAGTAGAACCTGACAGAAACGTCTGTCAAGAGATTAAAGGATTGACCACTGGCAGCATTTTCCTGACATAAAACAATTTAATTACGTTATTCTTTAAACTGCTGACTTGGTATGACAAGGTTATTTCTGTCATAAAAGCAAATGGGCAGAGCCCAAGGACAAAGTATTGCTTTGTGTCTGCTTTTGTTTGTAACCAGTCTTTGATTAGGGAATGTATCTAGGTCCTGCCAGGGCCTAGTATGAGGAAGTGGGCTTACAGGAGTTTCTGCCAGATCATATCAATATAGACACTCTTAGGCTGTTGTGCCAAAGCAAGCCGTCATTGGCAGTCAAACAAAATTGTTTCAGTGCAAAAAAACACACATTCCAGCAATCTAAACTTCTTCTATCTTTATTGGTGCAGCTACCAGGCTAGAACATTAAGGAAAAAGTGAAAAAATACTCTTAACTCTAGATGAATCTCATTTCAAAAGGAAAAAAAAAGGGAATTATTCCAATGGAAGGTGTATCCTTGCAACAGTATCTGGAGAAAAATGAAGAGAGGCTGCCCTGCTCTTATCCAGTAGGCTGAGAAACTAAGAGTCAGAAGTCTCGATTTCATCAAACGTATTGTACGAATGGCAGGAAAGGATACCTAAGCAATAAAACTTGGCTATGCATAAGAGGGAAGGTAAGTTTTAAGATCTTTACTAGAAATAAACTAGAAATAAGCTATCAGCCAGAGCTGGCTCACAATCAAGTTGCTGTGTTGGACAATGTCAGATACAGCAGGGAAACAGCTTTCAGTGCTATGAGGTAGGGATGCTGGAAATTATTTCTAAGGAGTATGCAAAAGGTAACTAAAAAGCAAGCCTTTTTTCTGTCATGTTTATGTTTACTAACTGTGTTACACCAAGATTAAGGGTATGAAGACTGAAAATGTTAAAAACTGCTGATCTTCTTCTCTCCTGTTCTACCAGGAATTAGGTAACGTGACTTGGAGAGGAGCTGGGGATAAGATTGTAATTACAATTATGCCAATACTAATGTTGAAATAAAATAATTATATGCCTTTTAGGAAATGTTATGTTACGTTTGATCATATAGATTGACTATATTTTTGTTCACTGTGGTGCCTTGTATAAATTACTCATCCAACAAACTTTAGTACTGCTACATAAGACTAGGAAATGATTCATAACTCACGAACTGCGTGGATCCCATGGAGCTAGGCAAAGACCTGGGAGTCTTCACCTCAAACTCTCCTGTGGACTAGTCCAGCATGGCCAGAATGTGTGATCTAGGTGTCAAAATGACTGCATTTATTGACACTGGTAACCAGCAACCTGGAAACTGTCCAGTCCATGAAAGACACCTTGGGTTCCCCTGTAGCCATGACTATTTCTGTGTCATGTGACCTAGAGACAAATATGTGGTTTTGGCTGGAAAATAAAACTAGCAATTCTTTGAAAAAAATTTGGCTTGTGGTATCCTTTCACAGATGGTAAAATAACAGGGTAACGTAGGAAAAAAAAAAGATGAGAGGGGAGTTTGCTGTCCTATAACAGGGTTAAAATACAGGGATGGACTCAACATTGGGGTATTAGATGACATAATGAGAAAAAGCATTATAGAAGTGAGAAAGGGAAGGTGGCAGTCTTCTATGTGAGCACATCTGCTTCTCAAGAGGAAGATTTGTGGTACCTTTTTACGTGTGGCATAAGTGTGAGAAAGAGCAATGTCTCTGTTAGTCTCTCACAGTGGTGGTATCTCTAGGTCCTCTGTTTTCTGTAAGTGCTCTTCTTCAGTCAAGTACCTACCAGCACATTCCAAGAAGTCTTC
>NW_010209064.1:41019-46938 GCF_000695765.1 Mesitornis unicolor
TGACATAGCACAGTTTTGTTGTTACAGGATTCTCACTCAAAATCTCTGTATGTCCTTCTGGAAATCACAATTGCACAAGCATAGAAATCAGCATCAGCACTGAAATCCTCCTGTTTGGACTTGCATTCTTGTCCCTGTTGCTTCTTTCAATCTCACTGTTTGTCTGCAGTCTCCATACTCTCTCCCTTTCCAAAACACTAACGCCATTTAGTTTTCTGGCTGACTTTCCACAGCTTAAATGTACTCTTGTACATTTGTCTTTGACAAATGCCTATGTTTGCAAAATGAGCAGTTTTAGGTCGGTTCTAGACAGCAGTGAAGTTTCTAATTTCCACACGTCAAAGCAGGGTTACATATTGAGGATGGTGCATTACAATCCTACCCTTGAAGCACTGCAGCTTTTCTGGGCTTCTTGCTTGACTGCTAAGTTTCCATGATCTTAGGATTCTGATTGTGTCAAGGAGGTCCCACTTTGAAGGCCTCACTGCCTCACTCTCTACAAAGGCTGAGCAGAATCCATAACAGATGCATTCCTTTCCTTCATCTGGAAAGCCAAATTTAACACGTGGCACGGCTGAGACAGGCTGCCAAGAGTGTTTCTGGCCTCTGAGTGTACATGTGGCTACTTCTTATCAAAGGTACTGATTTTTCTGTCAGTCAGTTGGTTACAGAAAACTGAAAGACACAAGCCATCTCTCAGGAGAAACAGCTGAGATCTAA
Source organism: Mesitornis unicolor (assembly GCF_000695765.1). Taxonomy (NCBI): domain Eukaryota; kingdom Metazoa; phylum Chordata; class Aves; order Mesitornithiformes; family Mesitornithidae; genus Mesitornis; species Mesitornis unicolor. The sequence goes on from NW_010209064.1 coordinate 41,740, forward strand.
GTCAGGGACTCCAATAGTGGTGAGTGGTTGCACTTGTCATTGCCCATGCTGAAGCTGGGTCACTGCAAGAGTACGTACAAAATCCATAGCCCAGTAAGAAAGGGAGACACAGCACAGGAAAGAACATTTACTGGGAAACTTCCACAGGGAAAGATAGGACGGAGGAGCTGTGTTACCTGCTATATTCTCAGATGGACTAACAAAGGCAGTTCTGGGGAGCAGATGCAATACTCATCTGTGTGCAGGACCTCCAAACACCTTCCCAAAAAAATCAACATACAGAAGCAAACCCTAATACCTAAGGAAAAAACTTCTCCTGTTCCTAATGTACACTCTAAAGCCCACTGCTCCTTTCCTCACATCCCATTTCAGAGTCTGAGCTCTCCTTCCACTTGTGGCTTCCCCAAACTTACAACAGCTAAATTCCTATCTTCCTATATCTGGAACAGCAGATGCAGAAATCATGTGAATTGTAAATATGCTCAGCTCAGCAATGGCCTGTGCCAGGCAGAACTTTAAAAGCTACTGCAATTTTTGATGACATTTTTGTGGTTCTTCTTTCCTCACAGACCAATCACACCTGTTCAAGGCACCATATTTGGTTCTTCTCACTGGGTATATTGGTATGAATGTGTTTAAGCTGAGTTAAATGAGACCTGAAAGGCAAGGAATTAAAACATTGTCCTCCTAAGGTCTGACATACATTTCCCTAGAAGTAGAAATTCTATTATGTATATGAATCCTTTTAGAAGAAGGTGTTAACTAAAGCCACCTCGTTTTAGTAGTCAGTAACTGTCACTTGATGCAGTGCACAGGTAGGCTCAGGATGCAAAAAGAAACTCCCAAGTTAAGTAGAAGGAAGATGGAAATAGTAATAAAATAGTGGCAGCTTTCATTTGGACCTCTTCATAAGTCAGGCTTGTTTTAATCTTTGTGGGATTTTTTTTGCTGTACCATGTCTCCTAAATTATAGGACAGCAAAGTAAGCCACCTTTCTAGTCCCTCAGCACTGTTCTTAGAACGGCTAAATGGTTAGCAAAGCATGTAACAGGATGGGTGAGTAGGTTTGTTTGGGACAGTACTGTCACAGGAAAAGCTTTGGTAAGGAATTGACTGAATCTATGCCTATCACCCTATTCCAACCCATTCCTAACTTTTGCCAGAGGAAAGGGAGCATAAGACCTGAATACTAAAACCAGACCTATGGCCAGGGGGAGCTCTAGGTTCACATGTGGACAGCTGGGATGGACAGCAGCTAAACTCTCAAAAGTCTGGCTTCTCCCAGCAGTTCTCAGTACTGGGTAGTTTCTGGTGTTACTGCACTAAGACCAAACTCTGCTGAACTTGAAGGATTGGCAGAGATAATGCCCAGGCCCAGTATGAGTCTTGAAAACAGTGGGAATGACTGTTGCCTTGAATCTACCTGAGAGCTCTCTCTGTAACACTGGATGTAAACGACTTGACTGCAAAGCAGAACTCTTCCTTGCTTAAGGAACCATTCCAGACTCCTCTAGAGCTCTTTTCAAGTTTGTGCAAAGTAGTATTGTAGAAAGGAGTGCCCAGTTCAAAAAAGCTGCACTAGAACCTTGTACATGCAATAAATAGTCTGTGAAATCCATTTCTGCTAGCCTGAGGCCCCTCTGGAGGTCATGGTACAACTGGGAGTAAGGATGCTGAGTGGTGGACATGTCAGCAGGGGAGACATGAAATGACTGTAGCATATGACCTGAGATGGTCTTGGTAAAACTTGACCAGCACACCCACAAGACTCTTCAGAGGAAAGGAAACCTTAAACTGCTCCCTAACTTGTTAGAATGTAATGCAGGCAGGTTAGCACTATCTTTCTCAATACAAGCTCTCTCTTTCTCAATCTCATACAGCCCCAAATTTATTCTTCTCCATTGGCACTAACCTGACTTTCAAGGAAGAAAAGACACATCCAGCTTGCAATTAGACTACTATAAATATCAAACTGTGCACCTGTTGGACACTAGTGTGTCACATTTTTCTGGATTTTAACTTGAGGTGCTTGCTTACCTGAGAGCAACTAATTCTAGTAACCAGTGGATTCGAACTTGTTCAATGCCGCTATGTGGAACAGAAGAAATGTAGGCAAGGTTCATCTCTTGGTCTTTGCTCAGGTCAAACAGGTCAGCACGACTGTGAGGTAAAGGAGGGCTTCAGGAAAAGAGGAAGAGAAAAGAAACAACACATTGCAACATTAACGAGCAGCTGCACTGGGTATTGATTTGAAGTCCACACAATGACATCAACTTCTGCTCTGCTGTGGAAGCTACACTTGTTAGAAGTAGAAATAGACCCGCAGAGCCATTCACATTCACATTCTTCAACCATGTTCAACTCAACTCTAAGCACAAGGAAGCACAGCAGTATGTGGCTTGAGGTTTCTATGCTTGATGCTGCCAGCAGCTTAACCTACTCATGGCTATACAGCAATGATCATGTTAACATGACTTTGGTGTCTGCTTATTCCACCACAATTAATATAACACCGAGGCAAATTTCTGCTGCCTCTATCTCCACAGAGAAATAGCTGCAAGATGGAGAGAGACCTCACCCCCATGCTGCATGATTCAGAAACTTTGAACACTGCCCAGTTCACTGGGTTTGGGCATCCTTAAGAGATCCTCTTTAAGCCTCCTGGTAATGTGCAAATTCTAAGTGTTAAAACATTTGTACTACAAGATAAAACACCCTTGTACCCAAGGTTTGGTATAATACTTCCACATGCCTTCACATTGCAAAGAGAGGTGATTTGTGCTTGAGCTATAGACTGTATATTACCTGTATAAGTGAAAAACTAATATAGTTTATGCATTGTCTACTGTGATCTGTCTCCTCTGATGGGTGGATCAGCTCTGTGCTGACTGTAACTATGCTGGGAAAAGCCATACTGTCATCCTCTCCTCCTCTATCCCCTGCCTCCAAGGACCCCACTGAGCAAGCCTACTACTGTATAACCATCTGCACCCAAAGAGGGGCAAGTCTGACCCCACCTGGACAAGAACCCGATGCAACTTTTGTCCTAGCTAAGACACTGCCTATCTATTACCTGATCTTCTCCATCCTTATCTGAAAGTGCAAGTCTTGACGCAGATTACATCCTTATAGTGCTTCATACAGGTCAGCCAGCAAATATGAGCCCCTCTGCACAACTTTACCAGCATACAAGACACTAAAAAAATCATCTGCCTGAGATTGCTTCGAGTCACTTAAGTGAGACAGAGAAGTTACCAATTCCACTTTTATTAAAAATGTTATTAGCCATTTGGGTGTTTTTAATTGTTCCAGTTTAACTGTTCCAATTATGTCCAGATAAGGACAATGTTAACTCGTTTTCTGAAAGAATGCCTTACTACTACTCTGAGATTCAAACTTGTATCAGTGCACTGTTTCAGTTCAAGTAGTGGCAAAGATGGAAGTCAAGGCATAAAGCATTCACATATTTTTGCTTAGTTCACACTGAATAAACACTCTGCAATTCACATTCTGCTAGACAAAAACCTAGCAGAAACCATTACAAGATACAAAAGAAAGCTGGCAGAACAGTGTTTGTTAGTGGTAGTATCAGTATCTGTACTTTCCAGAGTGCTAAGTGCCCATCCAAGAGAACATCAAGCCTTGCAGTCTCCCACACTTTATCAACCGTTCATATATAGCTGTGTGTTTGCCCAACTCTCTGAAACAGTGATGTGCAAAAGAAGCTTTAACAACTGGAACCCAATGCTGTCACAGTGTGAGCTTTCAAGGGAGCTGGGATCCTACAGCTTGAGAAATCCCAGTGCTGGCCAAGTGTTATAACTGAATAGATGCCGACCTATGCAGAGCCTCTGCCTCTGCTGCTCCTCCTCTGCCTTCTCCTCACATGCTTTCCATGTCTGCAGCTTTCCAAAGTTTCTTTCATACAATTAAAATCATAGGTGTTTCTTGGGTTGCAGTTCAAATGGGCAAAACATACTATGCTTTTAGGTAGCTTTTCATTAATGTTTCCTAACACTGCAAGCAAAATTTAAAACCAAAAATGAAACAAAAGAAAAAAATCCAGAAAACCCAAATATTTCTCTTCATCAGAATGTATTTTAGGTCCTGTTTTCCCACCAACATGGGAAATCAATGGAAAAGTATTCAAGTTTTGTCTCAGACTACGTTTATACATGATACCAAAAAAGTGCACAAACTCCTTTTCATTCAAAGCACACACTGCCGATTCCATCCTTGGTCCGACTTTTTCCTGTAACTGTTATTTAATCCACTGTATCCCTGAGCAAAGGAGGTCATTATCAGTTTAGAGTAAGATATGAACATGGCTGAGGAATATACCATCTCTTGCTTTTGAGCCTGTTAGAAGGCTTCATGTATTTCAGAAAACTTGAAGGCTTTGCAAATCCTGTTAGCTCAGCAAGACTGAGCTTTCTCTGAGAAGCAAAGTACTATCACGATATGAAGTGCTGGAGCTCCCAGCTATTCCCTTGACTTGGATCAACTGGGCTCACTGGCCACATCAGGAAGATGGTGCTTGTTGAAAGCATCTTGCAAGAAGAATAAATTCCTACAACTAACAAGCAGGGAAATTTTGACTGTGTCTATTCCGTACCAATGTAAACATTGAAAACGAAAGGGAATGAGCTCCGAGTGTCAATCCATGTGCTGTTCTGGGGCAGAGGAAGGATTTCACATGTTCGAGGGCCCTGGAGGCAAGGGAGAAAGTCAGAGGCGGGGTGTCTTGCGATCCACTTTGTTTACATCAGCTGGCCACAGCCCACAACCAGCTCCACGGAGATAACACGCAAAAAGCTATGCAGCGAAGTGCCAGGCCCTCTGACCCCACAGCAGCAGGCCCAGGGAAGCCAAGGATCTTCCAGAAATGCCACGTTCTCACACCCTGGGGATCCTTGTGCCAGAGGCACCCAGCTCTCGCTCCGGCTGCTTCTCGCCGGCAGTGCTTGGCCTATCGCCGCACGTCGGCCGCAGGGGCTCTGCACGCTTACCAGAAGCCAGTGCTCCTCCAAAAGTGCTGCAGGGGCCGCTCGGCTCGCCCGGCATCCAGATACACCACGTAGGCCGCGGAGCCCGCGCCCAGCTGCACGGCCAGCCAGAGCAGCAGCCTCATGGCGGCAGGGGCCAACGGGGCCTGTACTCGGCTGAGCGACCGCGGCGCCCCCTACCGACGCCCCAGGG
>NW_010209064.1:46969-55920 GCF_000695765.1 Mesitornis unicolor
TCAGCCGTGGCAGCAGCGCCTCAGCTCGCTTCTCGCGTACTTCCGTGTTTCGGCCGTGGAGCCCCGTGGTGGGGCGGTTTTCGCTCTGGCGTTGCTGTGCGGTGATGGGGTTATTGCTGCTGCCGCTCCTGCGTCTCTCGTGAGCACCGCGTGAGGGAAGCATGATCTGACGTCATCCTTTACGTGCGCTGTGTGGGAAGAAGTGTTGCACGGGTACCGGCAGAAATGGCGTTGAAGTTGCATGGTGCTGGCCTTCTGTACGTCTGTATGACTGGTCGTGTATAGGAGAGACTGTACTGCGTTGTATAAGCCACCTTATCTCCTCTGTTTCCTCTTTGGCTGCATCAGCTCCTTGGGACAAAACATACAATTTGTGTGGCACGCCACAGCAGTCACTTCTCTTTTCAACTTTTTTAGATCTTCTGGTGGCATGAGGGTTTGCATGTATTTACCTATGGTCTGAGCATGTTTCACCTCTTGCTTTGAGGAAGGGAGACTATGGAGAGAAGAACAGATTTGTCTCTCAAATCTTGGGCAGTCTTTGGTACTGTCATTGCTCTTAGAACTAGCATAAGCACACAGGGTGGGCAGTGGGAGAGAAATTGTTTTCCACAGTGTTCTTTGCCAAGAGCATACAAAAAGAGCTGAAACATTGAAATAGTGTTTAGTAAACTTCTCCAAGTCTCATGCACAGGTAAAAGATTCACCTTTTGTTGTAATCTCTATTTACAGGGCTTCCTTAGCAGAGCACGCTCAATATCCTGTTTCTTACTCATGCTCTTCTTGACTGGGAGCATCTACAAGGCTTTTCCTCAAATTGTTGATGGTCTAGAACTTCTCAGGCAACTTGTGAACTTGTGTAGATGGTTCTGTCCCATGTCAGACATGACAATTTCCTGGAAAGTCTTCTGGCCAACATTGTCTTTTTTGAAACTGTCTCTGCTGCTGTCACAAACATGCAGCTGAAACAGGGCTCTGGCCTGTTCTTTTTACTTCACTTTTCTGCTCTGCTTAGCAGAAGTGTCTCTGTACTTACACACAAAACCTTTTCATGCAGAATAACCTTGAAGATAGAAGGGGAAAAAACACAACTTTCTTTCACCATCACCTCTACCTTTAGATGCACAAAAATGTGAATGTCCAGAAGCAGATAGAGCACTTCAGAAGAGCTCGATTGTCAGGAGCTCAGTTCTGAATATGGAAAGGAAAACATGTCTACAGGGATGGAAGAGAGAGGATTCATGCCTGTATAAGGACCAGGCAGAACCCTGTTGAGTTAGCTTTCATTGGAGACCTTGTGCTAGGGAACAGAGTAATTTTGGTAGCAGTGCAGCAGCAGCAGAGGGTCATGGCCTCAGAAGTGCCATGCAGAAGTGCACATCAGTTTTGGCCCTTGTAGGAGGAAACTACACTGTCTGCAACTCTGACTCCTTGTGTGTACTGGGTCTGAATCAGAATGGGTGTTTAATCTGTTTTATCTTCTGTCAGCACTGTCTTCTGCATGAGTGGGAATAGCTAAAGAGCAGCAGGGAAACTTTTAAATTCTGTGGTCCAACAGTGGTAGTGCTGTGTGCTATCATTCAAATAACATTAACTAGTGCTTTCACAGCCTTGAATTGCACTTCATGGTACTGCAAGTGGAGGTTGAATTCTGTAACTCATAGCTACAAAAGAGCATATTCTGGAGTTGTGGTTACTGTTTCCAGGTGCTCCCAGTTGCAACAAGATTTGTGTCAGCTTCTGTTTTGCAGCTGATCCAGGACAAGTATTTATTATTTGTTTATCTATTCTTAATTGGTCAGTTAACTTATCATTTTTCATAATGCTTGGTAAACACAATCCAAGAGACATTTTTCTTTTTCAAATTAGAGTTGAAGTTGTCTGTATTTGGTCTAACAACAAGTTTTGGGAATCTATGATACTGGTTGCAGTAGTATCAATGATGGCTCATGGTTTGAACTTTAAGTTCAGGTCAAATGCTAGTTAACATATTAATTAATACAAATTTGGAAGCTTGCCTCAAAAATAGGAAGGCACAGGATTTATTCATTCATGCATTCTTACTACTTTGTTCCACGGGACATGGACTGTAACTGATGTTTTGTGTGGGCTGTAGAAAGACAGAGGCAAAAATAATAACAAATTGTGAAGTCCTCTAGAAAAATCAGAATGGCTGCTTTTTGAGTCCTTTGAAAAGCTTTTATTGGCTCATTTTGCCTAAACAAGTCAACTCAAGTGTATTCTATTAAACTTATGTGTCTGTTACAAAACTATTGCCACTTTGACACCAAGCATAGCCTTAATCTCTGTATTAGACCTCCTGTGGCCATCACATGAAGCTCATGTGGCAACCCACTGGAAGCTCTTCCAGTTAGGGACCATATCAATAATAGAGAATGTAAGTACTTGCAGCAGGTAAAGAAAGCAAATGACATTGGGCCACAACCCCTTTCAAAACACGGAATAAGGATGTTTTCCTCTGCCATATGATCTCTTCAGCTGTAAGTCTGTATTGCTCATAATCAGTCAAGAAACCAAAGTTCAGAAATAAACACTCTGGCTTTCATTCTAATATTGCTACAGCAAACCTACAGTTTGTCTGTATTCTCTTTTATATCCATCTTGTATAAGCCCTAATTAATGTTTAATTCTTTACCAAATTATTCCATTAGGGATTCACTTTATTTCTGGGAGGCATAGGGCCATCACAACTAACATGTATCATTTGTTTGACAGTTTTATGGTTCAGTTGCAGCAATTTGCAGAGCCATCCATCAGTATCTTCCCTGCAGCTTTGCAGCCTTTCTATTTTAGTCATGAACTGCAGAGCAGAGCACAGTAACAGGCCACTTAAGTGATACATAGCAAGTGAAGGAATAAAGTTCAGAAAAGCCACTGGAAATACTTTGCCTAATGATTTATTAATTTGTTTTACTTTGTTTTGCAAAGGCTTAATGCCTAGTGCATTAGAAGAGGAGCTGTGCTTCAGAGACATCTCCTCAGCAGTGCATGACTTGCAGTATTTTTGTGTAATGAGTTTACACAGTTCTCCCCATCAAGTAGTTGCACAAACTTTCACTTCTCTGAAGCTGGGTAAGGAATGAAAAACACCTGTGCTGTCTTAGCATGGGCTTGACAGTGCACTGTGAAAGGCTGGTAAAAGTCCTTTTGCACTTGCCAAGTGTGTGGGCATCACCTGGTAGGACAACAGCAGGAGAGAAGGGAAGAGAAGGCAACAACTTCAGCCATTGTGCACCATTTGAGATAATGGTCATCAGACCATTCCAGATGATTCTGAGTGATATTCAAGCCAGCATTTCATATAGCTTCCCCAGGAAAGCCTGTCCTTCTCCTAAAAGAGCAGTGACCAGCCCCAGGCCAACAGCCACTTGCCAGATGCTCCACCATTTTATGCAGTGCTCTCTGGAGGCTTTTTGTAGTGGCAGGAGGAGCCTGCTAAAACACAGAGCGCACACATGTGAAAAGAAGAGCTTGGGATTTGCACCTCAGACTGGTATTCACACTTAGCCTGATACAGAATGAGAGAAACAAGTCCTGAAAAGTATGTCTGTATGCTGGTACCCAGACTAAAGCAAGATTGAGTTGGTGGCTTTCTTGAAAGATTGTTGCTATGCTTGCCTGCAGGTTTCAGTCCAAGGAGAAGGTGTGGGTAATACTTGTGGGTAGATAATTCATCGGAAAATTTCTCAGGTAAGGTTATCCCATTTGCACACTGGAATAGTGGATGTGCTTAAGTTAACTGAGTACTCATTTTCAAGGAACAGAACTCTTAAATTCAGTACATGTTAAAACTGGCAATTTTTGAAGTTCAAAAAATATATTAAAACAGAATGCAGGGTCATTCATCTTCAGGGGTTTGCAGATGTTTCCTAGGTAGACCTTGTGAATTATTTTGTGCTGTTAGACTTCTCAGTTTCACCACTTTCTGGAAATGAACAGGTAAACAGCTGCTTTCCTCCAACATCCAAAGCAACTTTAAGAGCTCCACAGATGTGCGTGTTGCACATTCATTTGGGTTTTTATGGGCATATGCTTCTCTGTCATTACATGCAGTGATGCAGCCTGATCTGAGCAGAACAGGCTCATCAGAGGGTTTAGATTAGCACAGTGCATCAGTTTCAAGTATGCCTTGCACTCTTAGGGCTTTCCCAGCCTATCAACAAGACTAGTAAAAACTTACATTCATGCGCACACAAACACAGAGATACAGATTCCACTTGTTAGGAGTGTCAAGTCTTAATTTCTTGTCAGAGATCTGCAAACAGGTCTCCTTAGAGACATGATGAGTATTATCATTTTTTCTACGTAGTGGCTTCATTTTTCTTCATGGGGCATGTATTGCTGCTCCCAGATTTCCATGTCACTCCTCACTATTTCTGTTTGACCAAATGAGTGAGAAAAGATTATTTTTGGAGGGAAAAAGGATGCAAAGAAGCTGCATTGAAATCTCTACTTTCCAAACCATATCTTTCTCTTTGGCTTGTATTTTGCAGACTTCAGCCATACTGATAAGAATTTCTTCAGAGCCATTGTAATTTCTGGCTTTCCATTTTTGCCTTCTTTCAAACTTTGACATTGTCTGAACTGCAAGACTGCTAGCCATCTCTAAGTTAGGGGGTCCTGTTGGCTGAGCCAGCAACATTTTAGTTCCAGCAGATGTTAGCTGTCATTGCTGCTTGCTTTTCATGGATCTGTGCATGGAATTTCACCCTTTGCTCTTTCTTGTCAAGCTGCAGCTCATTGACAATGTAAATATGTTAGACAAGCACTGACGTGCTCTTGCCTGTCTTGGTGCTGCTGTTTGACATGGCACCAACTTGCTGCGATGCCCAGTGGATCACAGTTGCCACTTTGTGTCACTTCTTTCTCTTCATCATGTCTTCCCTTAATGTTTGCATTTGTGGCCCTAAAACTTCACAGCTGAATTTGCCCCCCTGAAGCCAAGTGGTGTCCTGCCTATTTATATTTACCTTCTTCACCACGTTTGATTCAAAGCTGCTGCATCTTTTGTAGTACAAAACAGTTGTAATCTGCCTGGCCTGCTCTGCACATTCCAGCTCAACTCATGCTTCAGCCTTGATTGTGACTCTATATTTACATTCCTCCTTGTGCAAGTAGTGCAGTTTGATTTAAGAGGCCTGTATTAATGTGCTACTGAATGCTCTGCCAGAAAGAAAATCACAGTAGTTAGTTACAGAGCTTTGCTGCCCAACTCTATTGCTGATTACTATCATATGTTTTGCACCATTTTTTGCTTCATTAGCTATTCATGTAGATGAGTCATGAACTCAAATACAATACATGTACAAGATCATAGATCCAGTGCCTTAAGGCATGTAGCACAGAAAGCTAACATAGGACCTGCTGTACAGCCTCTGGAGGCCTGCAAAGGAGTTGTCATGTTTTTCTACACTTTTGTCATCCAGTTTTCTGGGTGTAAGTCTGCCCTAATTATTATCCTTCTGACTGTCTTCCTTGTTACTGCCCACTTTGCAAATTCTAGGGGGTATTAGTTGGTAGAAGGATACAGCAAATGGGAAGTCTGTGCCAGTATCAGTGTCTAGAGAAGATCTGAGAGGCAAAGCATTGTTATCCTATTGTGCCAGATGAAACAACGGTAGGAAAAAGGGTAGGATCCGTCTGGCCTAACCTAAACCATGCAGAAGTCAGAGTTAGCTAGTCCCTGCAGAACAGGCTCTGAGATGTCCCTGCTCTTCAGCAGCAAATCTTATAAGAAAGCCTTGAAATTGACACCTCATTTATGGATAGCTAGAGTTAGGCAAAATTAATCCCTCCTTAAGCAGTTTAATCTACTTGTGCCTGAAGCAAAGATAGGAATATCACAGCTCTGCCTGAACCTAAAACCACATCGTGAAGACTGTGGCATGGCAACTGATCACTAAACGCTCCTGTCTAACCCCAAGCCTATGCACTAAACTTGAAGCCTGTCGTCCTCAGACATTGCCTTGCTCATAGTTAATAGTCAGAAGCAATACTTGTGTAACTAAAGGAGATTCTGTTTTTCATTATTTTTTCCACTTCCTCCCTCTCTCTGTCACAAGGTTCATTATGAGGTTGCTGTGTTTCTCCTATCTTCTTTCCGAATGCTCTTTCAGAGCACAACAGAAAAGATGGTCTCTGACCGTAATGACATCAGGCTTTCTCTGTACACTTCTTGGCCAGAGGCACGAAAGATATTGATGGCTCAGTGTGTCCTAGAAACGTCTCAACTCATAAGGTTCACAAAACCATGGAGTAAACGAAGTGTACGGATCTCCGTAGTTGTCAGACAGTAATTTAACAAAGCATTGCTACCTAAAGAAGAAAGTTGGTTAACTTTGCTGATGGCTTCTGTGCCTCCCTCACTTTTATGAAGGTGTCCATAGGAGAGATGGACGGGTCCATTAACCTGCCAAAAGCAAGATCCTTCCACTTGGTTCTTGTTAACCTGAATGCACCCGTTTGTGCTTTCCATTAGAGTTACTGTTTTCTTAGTGGGATTGTTCCTCACATAGAGGAGGATAGATTTTTTTCTTTCTTTCTTTCTGCATTACCAAAAGATTTGGGTCTTAATTTGTCATGCCTTTAAATGGGAATAGGCAACTGGTGTCCTTTAGCAGCTCTCCTTCTAGATGTAAACTTAGGCCAGCCCCAAAACATTAAAAAATAATAATTCAGGCATCTCAAAGTAACATGCTTCAGGGCCGCTGGAGCTTTGATCACTTACACGGCAGTGTCTTTGTTCTTTGTGCCTCTGCAGATGGTGATTGATTTAAATTCTGTCAGTCCCACAGATGTCTTTCTCAGTATACATGGTTTGAGAGCCAGCAATTAAGTAATGAATAAAGTGGATTAAAAATATTTTCAGCTGAAGTCTGGATTTTTGGCTAAATGATTCCATTTGCAGAAGGATACCACCATTTTCTAAGGGTCAAAGAGTCTACTCCCTGCCCTTCATATAAATCAGTGGAAAATTGAAATATTTTACACAGGAGGCATTTCATGATGAGTTTTCATGGGAGATGTTGCTTAGCTGCTTGCTCTTCTGAGGCTGGTGTATATCACTATGGCCATAGCATGCTCCTCTTCTCACCAGGAGCTCTGTCAGGGAGTTTAAGTTTGGCCAAATGCTTCTTTTCATCATTTTTTACGTAAAAGGAAATCAAAATGTCTTGTGAAAATGGGCATGATTTTCTGACAAACTGTAGAAATGGCTCATAAAAATACCCTGGGCTATTTAAAACAACACTGCTAAGCCATGTGTGTGCAATCTGAGTAAAAGTTCTGTGGCACATTGCAGACCCAGTTTTAGCACTGAGATAACAGTTCTCTCGTTCAAAGAGGAGGAATTCACCAGAGACTTGCACCAGTTCTTCTTGGAGAAGAAAAACATCCCCTGAGAGGAATTCTGACCAAAGTTCTTGACTGATGGGAAATCCAAGCACCCTGAATGTGCTTTATTGCATGTCAAGGGTCTGACATCAGTGCTGCTCTAAACCCACACACTTCCATAAGTTCTCGTGGAGTCAAAAGAAAAACAGTTATACAATTTCTTAGTTACACATGGATTTTTAACGGGACTACTGAGGTCTGACTGACTAAACTCCTGCCTGTTTCCATCATCCATTTTACTCCAAAATTTCTCAAGATACTATGTCTTTAGCTTTTGCCAGAAGGGCTCCTGTTGGCCAATTTCCAGTGAAATCTGATGAAAAACAGAAATAGCTGCTTAGTTTCAGGTGAAATTATGATTATGAATATGCCTGATTGCCCAAGAAGTGTCATTCTGTGGTTAGTGCCCTGAAGTCCACATTTTCCTGATCTGTGTTTGTTGAATCCCGTGATTGCTCAGTGCTTTGGCTGTTCCAGGTGCTTGTGCAGCCATCGAGATTTTTTTCTTCCATGCCTTGTCTCCTATGCCAGTTTAGATATTAAATCCTTTGAAGGTGGGCTGCCTCTCAGTGTTTTTGTGCAGAGCTCATGCAAAGGCAGTCTTCTGACACTGGAACATCTGGCTACCCCTGCATTACAGTACTGCATCTTCAGTGCCCAGTGGCTTTCAGAAACTCCAGAAACCTTTAGTGATGGGTTGGGAAAATAGGTAGAGGGAGACATATTGGGTTCTTTCAGACCCAAAACATTTTTATTACTACTTTTGTTATTCCAGGTTGAGGATATGGAGCAGAAAGGGAATAAAACAGGTTAAAAAAAACCAACAACAAAAAAAAACCCCAACAAACCCAAAAACATTAATACTTGCTAATCAGAAGGGTTTGAAACTACTCATAAAATGAGCACAGATAATCCCAAACGAGGTAGTTTCTCCAAAAGACACAGGATGCTAAGAATGAGAGCATCTGAGAGACTCTGAAACAGTCAGGATACTTAAACTTCCCAGCTCCCTGGCTCATTTTAGCTAAGATGGGACAGCGAAGTTCATAAATTTTGTATATTTTTGCTCAGCTATTTTCCATTCATTTGCACTGAATATGGCAAATTCCCACAAAAAGTTTTAAAGCCGAATCTTACATATATTGAGCTCTTACAAAATGCTGCAGTACTTATCTTGGTTCCAGAAGGCTATCCTTTGCTGCCTTCAAGAGCTCCCTTTACAATGTGGAGACACCCTAGCAGTGTCCATTAAAATGTTGTTATGCCCTAGGAAATACTCAAGGACTAGTCATGATGAATTTTTAGGAGAGGCATTTGTAAATAATTCTAGTGTTCCAGAATAATAAGTTAAGGACTGAAGTCTTGACTACTTTCAAACAAAGTTTCTGGCCTCTTTATGATCTCTGGAGAAGGTGCATTCTTCATTTTCATCGCCTGGTAAAGTGCTTCGAATTTCAGGCAAAGGTACCATAGGTATTTTTATTGGGGCATTGGTTTAGTTTTATTACAGGGGAAATCTGAGAACTGAATGCCAGAAT
>NW_010209064.1:55950-64390 GCF_000695765.1 Mesitornis unicolor
AATGGCACATTTTTTTTGTATTGGCTGGGGTGCCAAGTGGGAGCTAGACTTTCAGACTACCCAGTGCACTGTTAAGGCTTTCCTACAGCATCAGCAAGGTACATGGGTTTACTTTGGTGTCCAACCTGACAAAGAGTTTTCCCTCATTTAGCTTCTCTTCAGTTTCTGTCATCTGACAGAAAATAAGTGACAGAGGAGTGTCAAACTGCCTGGTCTAGATGTGGTGCATTTTTGAGGTTTCCGTCCCAGCTGGAATCTGACACTTAATTAGACATCAATGGATACAGTGTTTATCACCATGTCATCAAGCATTTGTGATCTGTGCTGTGCCTGCACATACGGTGGGCAGGAAGCTTCCAGGAGCATGCTGGTTTTGACTGGGATAGAGTTAATTTTCTTCATACTAGCTAGTATTGGGCTATGTTTTGGATTTGTGCTGAAAACAGTGTTGATAATAAAGAGATGTTTTCATTATTACTGAACAGTGTATACCCAGAGTCAAGGCCTTTTCTGCCTCTCATACCACCCCACCAGCGAGTAGGATGGGGGTGCACAAGAAGTTGGGAGCAGACATGTGGGACAGCTGACCCCAGCTGACCAAAGGGATGTTCCATTCCATATGACATCACGCTCAGCATATAAAGCTGGGGAAGAAGAAGGAAGGGGAGACCATTCAGAATGATGGCATTTGTTTTCCCAAGTGACTATTATGCATGATGGAGCCCTCCTTTCCTGGAGATGGCTGAACACCTGCCTGCAGATGCGAAGTAGCAATTGAATTCCTTGATTTGCTTTGCTTCAGTGCATAGCTTTTGCTTTACCTATCTTTATCTCAACCCATGAATTTTCTCACTTTTACCCTTCTGATTCTCTTCCCCCATCACACCAGGAGGGAAGGAGTGAGTTGCTGGGTGGTGCTTAGTCATCAGCTGGGGTTAAACCACTACAGTCCTTTTTGGCATCCAGCATGGTGCTGTGAGGCCACGTGTCCTGGTTTGAGCTAATTGGAACTGGTTTTCTATTTAGTGATGTTACTTTTCAGCTCAGTCTCTTCTAAGTGGCTGAACTTGCTGAAACTAGCAGCATGTTTTTCCAGACAGTGTGTACTACAAGTGCTAATCACAAGGCCAGTGTCTCATAATGGGTGTCGTATCTGCACCTACAGGGAGGAGTGGACCCAAAACTGACCAACGAGGTATTCCAGCCCACATACATCATACTCAGTATAAAGCTGAGGGATCATGAGGGTCTCAACCTTTCCATCTTGGAACCCTTCCTTCCATCTCAGCACCTTCTCTGCCCTCTGCTCTTCTGATCTTGCAATGGCTGAAGTCTGAGCAGAACCCTGCTAGCTTGTCTGCCTCCAATCCTGATCTGTGTGTTCCTGCACCTGCTGCTGTGTCCAGTCTGGGACTTCTCCAGTGCCCTGCTCCGCAGAAACTCTGGTAACATATACATCATTGAGGGAGGGTGGAGGGAGGATTTTATATTGGTTTTAATATATATATTTCTACATATTTGTATCTATTTCATTATTTTCCTATTTATATTGTTATCTCGTAGTATTATTGTTTCATTAAATCTGTCAGTTTTATTTTCCAGCCCATAAAGTGTCTCTCCCTTATTCTCTTTTCTCTTCCCTACTGGGGATGGGAGAGGGGTTAATAGAGAGTATCTGTCCTGGATTTAGTGGCCAGCCCAACCTTAAACCATGACACCGTGTTGAAGCCCTTTTTTAAAGTGTGTATCCCAGTGTTAAACCAGCCATTGCTCTCGATGTAGTCCTTAACAGTCCATTGTATCATTTGATTTTCCATGGCATCTGGTGCATGATAGGGGATGTGATAAACCCACTTAATGTCATGCCCTTTGGCCCAGGTGTCTATGAAATGATTACAGAAATGCGTTCTGTCATCTTACTCAATTCTTCATTAACCTGGGTGATTCTTACTGCAATAAGCATATAGCAACTATAGTAATCATGACATATAGTGGTAGGGCTATGTAACAATTACTGTCAGGTTTCCCAATCAAGGAACAGTCATCATACAATTTAATTTGTTGGCTATTCTCCTCCAAACTAAAATCTCCTTAAGGTACACATTGGACTTCCTTATCCTTCCACATCATCCAACAAGTATGCCCAGGTCCTTCAGCAAAAGCAGTCCCACAGATGAATTTGTCCTTGCCTGAGTCAAGAATAACCCAGACTGTTTTCCTAGTATATTCTTAATGTGTATTATGAGGACTTTATCCCCTTCTACAGTGTGTCAAAGTTTTGATTGGATGGGGCCAGCTTAATTGGTAAGTGCCCTAGTGTTAACTAACCAAGTGGCTTTTGCTAAAGGGCCTGAATAATGGAAAGAATCCATATGAGATTTCCACTTTGCCCCATCTGAAGGAGCTACAGACAAACTATATGTTTTATTTGAAAGTAGCCACATGGCCAGTCAGCACATATACATGAGTCCACTAATCAGCATACACATAGCTAGCACCTAACTTCTGTACATGCTGCTTTGTACCCCTAAAGGGGAGCAGGAGGAACAGTTAAAGCTGTTGAGGTATGGGAAGTTTAGAGACAAAAGATGCATGCATAAGAAATAAGTTCTCATTAGTCCTCCAGCTCACTGACCAGCCCATTTCCCTTGTGATAACTATGATCATTTTTTTCAATTATTAGAATTTTTTCACACTAATTACTTTAAGGACTCTTTTTTGGGGGGTGGGTTGTTTTGGGTTGGTTTTTTTTTAGTTTCCAGACATGAAGTTCCCCATGGACTTTATTATTTCCTTTGGATCACACCGGTGAATTTGCAAAAACTCTTGTTGATTTTGAAATCCAAGTCCACTAGAATATTGCCTCAGAGAAGTTACTCAGCCAGCATATGAGTGTATGCATTAATTGTCAGATCACTGAGAGCACTGCTTGGAGTGCTCCCTCTGCATGACTCTGTTCACATGGTGCTTGAGTTATCTGCTCCGTGCAATGGTCTATTATTTAATGAACTGGTAAGGGCTAAAACTGGGCATTTGCACTGCCATTTTGAGCAGCCTAAACGTCAGTTCATTCTTCCAAGAAAGAAATGCGGATGAAGAGGAAATCTGGCTTCATGCCTATACACAGACAAAGCCACATTGTCCCCCAATAATTCTTTCCTAGGGCCATCATACTCCTCCCCATTTCCAAGCAACATTCCCTGTTGTGCTAAACTCTCTAATATTATTCTTTTCCTTCATCTCTTATAGGCTAGGAAATTTCATACCTTCAGTCCAGGTGCCTTTACTGCAGTTGTATTCCCATCACTTTCTGCTCAATCTGACTCTGTACCTTTCATTCCAAGATGCCTACCCTTTCAAATCATCATAGTCATTGCTATTGTGTTTTCCCTAACAGTTTTGCTACTATGCCCATTATCCTTCATACAGGAAGAGGACATTAGGAGAGGCCCTTACACTCAGTGAATCAAACAGTCCATCATTTCAAGATGTTAGGTTATAGCATCTCTTTAAGCATTTCCATTTACATTTCTGTTTGATTTGGGTTTTTTTCTCTGTTGATGAGATGCTAAATTTCTTAGAAGTAAAATGTTGGCTATACTAGCATCCCTGGTGGCACTGCAGATGTCAGTGAAGAATTAGGTGGCTTCCAAGTGATCCTACTCAAGCTTTTGTGGTCTTCATGTTATTTATGTTATCACAAATATGCACATAAACAATAAGATTGCCTGCTGGTCTATCTCCATTATATCCCTTCAAAGTTGCTTCAAAATACGTCTTGATATTCATTTTGGGATTAAGGAGAAATTACATCTATGGCAAAGAGATCAATAAAAGGCACAGAAACATCCAGTCCATCCCTCCCTACAATGTAAATGTTTGCACCAAAGGTATTTACGTTAGTGAAATGTGGAAACATGTATTTTCCTTGTTGAAAACATACTCCCAGGACTTTTTCTTTTAGTAAGAATGCCAGAAAAGCCGAGCAGATTATTGGTTTGGGTTTTAGCTCCTTAAAATGGATCAGCCTAGATAAGTCTCCATCAAGTTACAAGAAGAGTTGGTCACTGAAGCTAAAAAAGTGATGCTATTAGTCCCTAAACATACAGTGGAAAGTGCTTTGATAATGTTTCCATTAGTGATCCTTTAGCTTATAGAAGATGGGGTTTTGTGTTGTGCTGTGAATGCTGCAGCTGCTTAGCTGGTAGCATCATGGGAATAGGCATCCCTGTTAATGTGCCTGGCCACTCAGGGTGCGATGACTGCCTGAGTTACCAGACTTTGGAGCTGGAGCAGCAGAGTGTGTCTGACACAGGTCTTGAGGTTCACTCTCTTTAAAACAAAAGAAAAAGGAAGAAAGGACTGTATCACAGCTACTGAGCTAAAGAAATTCTGTGCTCAATATGTGGAAATGCCCTAATTAATGCAAGCTACAAGGCTTCTTCCCACCCATCATTTAAAATTTGACAAACAAAAATATGCCTTAATATAAACAGTCCGAAAGCATGAGCACATTACTGTGCACTTGTGCACACAGCAGCCGTTTAATTTGCATCATCACTCATGCTTCACATCTCCTGCAGGCTAGAAGCTGCTGGTCAGTGCCTGGTGGATCAGAGAGCAATTGCTGTTGGCACACGAAGTCCCAGAGCAGGAGAGAGACCAAAGTCCAGGGCTTTCATATGGGTGAGATCCAGGCTTTGCTGCAGGGAGTGGAGGAGATGAACCAGCTGCGTGAATGCATTTCTCAGGGTGTCAGACTTGACAAGGGGAACTGTACTAACACTTAAACAAAGGGTAATGACCTGCAAGTGCTTCTGTGATAGTTGCATGTCTGCCAGCGAGGCAGTGAAAACTGAAGTGGAGCAGGCTTTGGAGGGCAAAACATTAATGGAGGAAGAGAAAGGGGAGCACAGAGAGAGAGAGACACAGCAATCTCAGATGTCAGGGTACAGAGGAAAAGAAGGGAGCACTAGAAAGACAGAGGCTGTAGCTGTCATAAAGGTAGGAAAAATAATTTAATTAGTAACAGGAACAAAAAGGAGTAGGTCTCTTTTTCAGAAAAATGAGCAGGAGTAAACAAGAAAAACAGCTGAGACAAAACACCCCTTGGACAATGTCAGAAGGGAGAAGTTAAGGAGCAATGAGTTCCTCTGCCTCTCTGCCTTAGTAACAGATGAACACTTGTTAGTGATGGATAACTCTGACAACATGATTAATTCTGAACTTTTGTCTCTGGAAGGCATAATGGTCTTTGTGACCATTTTGCCCAGCTGCTGGTGTGAAAAGTATCTCTTGGTGATTTTCGTTTTGGGTCCAGTGCTCACTGAGGTAGAGCACTTCTCTCAGAGTGGAGATGGCCTCTGCCTTTCTGCCTAAGGTCTCGCCTTGAATGGTTAAAAAGCCTGCTTTATTTCTGCTGCCATCTGGAGTTATACCTGACAAGGGATGGCAGCTTAGTTTGAAAGACCTGGAATGTGACAGTCTTCAACTGCCATGAATCAGAACTGAGCATTTTAAGGTAAAATGTCTGTGTTAACAAGCAGCTGAGTTGTCCATGAAGCCCAGGCATGGCAAAAGCACTAGCCCCAACAATCTCTGCAGGCTAAACTATTCCTTCATCACTCAGAGCCTGCAATGCAGATTCATGTCTCAGCCTTTAGACCTTGTCCTTCATTTGCCTTCTCAATTAAAGCATCTCCCAAGTTCCCTCTTTACCTTAACTCAGCTAATGCACAAGCTATCCAAGGTTTACTACAGAACTGTCAGTAAGACGGTGGGATTTGTCTGACTGTTTCACTATCCTATTACAGTTTCCTTCTTCTGGCATCGTATTTATTAGCAGTAGGTATCCTGTGCCCAGGAAAGTGCTGTCTGTGAATATGGACATAGGAGTGAGCTGTAACTGAATTGACTGCTCCCCATAACAGCTGTTTGCTTGCAAAAGCAGTGGGTAGCAGAGTAGACATAACATGCAATGCTGCTGAGATCCCAGCTATCTTCACAGCTATTTCAGCACAGCCATAACATGCAATGTACAGGTAGCCTTGAGCAAGAAAATGGTCAGAAGTGGGTCATTCTTCCCTACCTCTTCTAGACCAGTAATGGAAAGGGCAACAGGACCCCCTAGGTGCAAACTCACTTGTCTAATAGTAGTTAGTAAACATCAACGGGTCTGGGAAGTGAACTTCCACACTGGGTTCAGTGGCTTTTCAGCAGGTGGTTAGTGCATGAGTGTCTCACCATGGAAAAGGTGTTTGTCACAGCCCTACTACAGATTAATCCATCACATTGTCAAAACCTGCAAACAATTCAGATATGGCTCTCCAGCAGTGAATTCCTTGGCTCTAGAGGGAAAAATCAGCCATTCAAACCTGGCCTGGTTTCAAAAGTGAGGATCAGTCATTAGCATTGCCAATAGCACCTGGAAAGGGTGTGTGCCTTCAGGGAGAGTTACAAGGCACAGAGGCAACCCTTCAAATGAATCCTCTTGTCTTTTTTACACGCAACACCATACAACTTTGACAATGTCAAGCTGCACTGGTGAAGTGCATCCATGGGCTAGAAACGTTTATAATGAGCAGATTTAGTGCATCCCTGCAAGCTGCTTGTCCCCTTTTGCCTAAGCCACCTCACCGAAGGAAAGAGGTCAGGGATTTTGCTCTGAGTCAGTATGTTCTTGGAGGGTAAAAGCACATGTGAAGGGACTAAATCAGCGTCTTTGTCAACACATGGAGGTCAAAGGAAGAGTGAAAGCCTGTCAGTATATGCTTGCTGTTTGAGCCTGGCATGTTGACACCTTCCTTGGCCAGTTCATGTTCGATGCAATTAGGTACCCTCCCTAGCAGCAATGATTCACAAACTTTTTGGTCTGCTTCCAGCTGGCTTCCCTGTGGCTGAGACAATACCTCAGCTGGTCTCTCAGACCTCTCCATCTGGATGCCTCTGTCACGGCCCAGTCTGAACTCTGTCTTCCTCTTCAGCCTTTGCCAAAGGTTGCACCCACTCCAGCAGGGTCCTACTAACAGGGCAGGTGTGGCACCATCCCTCCTGTCATCTGCTTACTGAATGATTGGTATTGCCTCCTAACTCAGCCTGCTTCCTCAGTCCCTTCCTCCCCATAACAAAGCAGCTCTTTAGCTCAAGCATGGCAGTACGAATCACCTTGCCAGCTGGCCTGCCATTGCTCTCCTTCTCTCCAGAGGGCAAATGCACTCATGACGCTCCGAAGATCCTTCAATTTAACCCAGATACAGGCTTACAGGTATGTTCACTTCTCACACCTGATTCCCTGGCCTGTCAGTTTTTTGGAAGAACAGAAAGTTTGGACATGTCAAAACATTTTAATATTGAGTCAGTTTGTTTTCAGATTGCATCTGACTATGTTACCATGTGTCATCTTTCTACAAGCACTGGACTTTAACAGGAGTGCGTATGCCATGACTACAGCCAGCCACAGGCATCCTGTGATGCTGCATGGCTGTGTAATTCTATTAGCCACAGTGCAGCATGGGCAGCATAAATTCAAGGAGGAAGTATGGGCTTGATTGGATAAGGTGAGGGAACTGCTAGGTTATGGGCCTGGACAATTAACATCATTCTAACAAGCATTGCAACTTGGGAAAAGCAGACAAAATACAATTTTTTTTTGTTTTTACTCTTTTTTCATTGGAAAATGTTGGCAAAATGGAAATTTACAAGAAAAATAATTATGCCGAAGCACATGTTTTCATCCTAAAATCATTCATGAGAATTTATATGTAACTTCAACTTGGAGATGCCTCATAGCATGCCTTGTGGCCTCCACTTACAACTATGTTTAATTTGCTGTGGCTTTTCAGAGTGCAGGATGGCTCCCAGTCCCCCCAGAGACTCTTGTGGTTTGGGTTTTTTTGTTTTATCCTCTCTGGTGAAGACTCCCTGACTCCAGGGAGCTCTGGAGTAGGGCCTCTGTTATTAATCCTCCAAGACCACCTTTTAATCCCTCAGAACTTGCTATAGGCAACGTTGTCCACTTCAAACGTCTCTATGCAAGCAACTCATTCCTAAGTCTCTCTCATGCAGACAGACCTCTTCCCTTCTACCCATATTTTTAACAATTTGCTAGAAGATAAATTGCTTTCTTATTCTGAGCTGCAGCATTGCCTCTGTGTTCTGCAGTATGAATGGCATTCTTTCTATGTTTATAGCTTTTCTCTCCACACTTAAACAACAACGTAACTGCCTGGAAATCAGCACCATTTCTGTTTTGATCAAATCATTCACCCAGTCACTCAGATTTGTGTGTGCTGGATTAAGCACGCATAAAGGACGTTTCCTGTCCAAGCTGCTTTCTGGGAGGCTGGACAGCACCACATAACCTGTGGTGCCTTCCACTCCTCTGCAGTCAAACAGAGCCCTCAGTTTCTCAGACCCTTTGCCTACAGATTCTTTTCAGGCA
>NW_010209064.1:64421-78480 GCF_000695765.1 Mesitornis unicolor
GGACCTGTGTATTGAACACTTGAGCACTGAACATGCATTAATCTCTACAGGATCAGGACCTGCAGTTTTTTAACAGTTTTTTAATGTTCTGTCCAAGTGAATTTGGCCTGTTAGGTACTTGTGTAACATCTCCTGATGTCTGTCCTTTATTCTACTGCTTTGTTTCCACACTAGCAGGATACTGGCACAGGAATCACTACACAAAAAGAAAAATTATAGAAAACTTGATGTTGCAAGCTGACCTGTTTGTCAGGAAATAACTTAGCATGCTTAGTTGTTCCTGTGAGATGGCAGTAAGAAATCTGCTTGCCTTAGATTTATTTGCTTGGAGCACTGTAAAGCAATTCTATCACGATACTGGTAAAGGTGTTAAAACTGTATAGCATCCATTCCTCCTGCTGCAGAATTAGTCTTCAGTCAAGAAGCTGAAGTTGTTTCATCTCTGCATGTTCCAACAGACTCTCTCAGGTGAGCACCAGGCGATAACTAAAGCAGCTGCTTTTGGACGAGTTTTTAACCAGTGGGTGGAGGACTAAGCGAATTCACCCCCTCCTCCCCACTCCACTCTGGCTGCCCTGTGTCTTGCCTCCCTCTCTCTCCTGCACTCTTGCACATTTCCCCAGAGGCAAGGGTGCTGGTGACTGGAAATGTAAAAAGTCACCTGATAGGAGGCTGCCTGACTCCCTGCTCTGCGCACGGCATGATCTCTCCTCGCCTGGTGGGAGTGAAAGGAGCTCTGCAAGGCTCTGCTCTGCAGGTTGCATTGTTTGCTGCAAACACAAAACTGAAATCCATCTTTGTACTGCCTACTTACCGTCCAGGGGACTTGAATGTCTTCTTGCCTTCTGTTTTTCCCCAAAGCTCTCTTTTCAAAAGGAAGCTCTAATCTGCTGCTAGCAATGCATCCTGAGAGGAGGCTATGTTGGTGTTACCCTGCTTTCTGTGTGTGGGCATTTGTATTCACATCCTTGATTAAAGGTAGGCTCTCTTTGATACTAGTCTCTAAAATATTTTCTAGTCACTGTCTCTGCTTCTGTTTTCCTGGAATAAATTCAGTGTAAGGCTTCTACCAGCTATTTCTAACCTGAAATCTGTAACATTTCAATAGTATTTTAAAAGAGCTAAAGCAATACTAGTTTTCACACATAAAACTCTTAATGTTGGTTTGATAACTAACTGAGAAACTGTTTCTAGCAAAGAATGGAAATGAAATAGGAGTTCTAGAAATGTTTGGTCTTTGAATTTTGTATTTGCTTAAATAGTGCAAGCTAAAGATGCGTACATTCGATACACCTTCAAAGTGAGAACTCGATATATTTTTGTTCACTGTCATTTGTGATTTTTTTTTAAATATGCTGGAATGATTTCCACATACAAGTCTCCCTGGTAAACTGCTTTTAAGTCACTATATCTTTTTTGAAAGTCTCATTTCTGCTGACCAAGATATGTATGAATTAGAGTGCTTGTGTTAGCAGGGCACGTGGCATTGTATTACAGCAACACCAATGGGATGAGAATCTGTAACTGAAGTATAAAAATGAAAGTCCTAAATACCTGTCTGTTTCTGCTACTTCAATTTAAAGCACGTGTCTGTTAAGAAGCCAGTAGGAAAATTTCAGATTAAACGCTCATTGGCTTTAGTTGGGAGACTTTGGTGAGAAACTTTAAGGTACTTTTAGTCACAGTGTGACAAATGTGGTGAGGAAATCTAAAAAAGGAAATTGCTATTTCCTTTTTGAATAGGATAATACATGATACACAAACATCCAAACTTTGCAAACATTCACGTCTCTTTCCTGAATGATGCTAAAAGGATGAAATAAAACATCAAGTCATGGAAGTTTTACTATAATATATATAAAAAATACTTTCCATACCTGTATGTCAGCAGTAACAAACATTTTAACTTTTAATTGTGATAATCCCCTG
This sequence comes from Mesitornis unicolor, assembly GCF_000695765.1. NCBI lineage: Eukaryota > Metazoa > Chordata > Aves > Mesitornithiformes > Mesitornithidae > Mesitornis > Mesitornis unicolor. Next base: position 66,351 of record NW_010209064.1, read on the forward strand.
AATCTGAGCATGCTTGGTATCACTTTAGAGGCAGAAATGTTCTTGTTTTGGTTTGGTTTGGTTTGGTTTTTTTTTGTTTGTTTTTAAAAAAAGGAGGACAGCCTAAGCATGAAAATGGTACTGTATGCTGAGACTAGGCATCTCCCTGTAGGACATCTGTGTCCTTGTGTTCACTGAATGAAATGTAAATTGTAAATGTATGTCCTATAATGTGCCAGAGACCATGCTGCCTGATACAAACCTCTTCTATGTTTAAGATTTTTGCAGTCACAAACACTTGTCATGATTGTTTTCCTGATGTGTTCTGGTGCAGTCTGCGATTAACACAAAGACTTACGACCATGCATCTGAAAATCTATTTTTTCCTCAGTTGTATTGGATCTATCTTTGACATCATCATACAGCTTTGATGACACAGCTGTGCTCAGTAGGACAAGCAAATTCTAAATCTTTGCCTTATAAAGTATTTTGAATTTCTGTGCTGAATTATAGTAGTGCATTGAAATAACAAAGTCATTCCAAAAAAGTCCTTTCTTAAGCCAATGTTGCCAGAGTCCACATAGTTTAATCTTTCCTTTTGAAATAACTCTGTAGTCTTTAGCAGTGTGAAAACAACTATTTCAGGTTTTGGCTGTATGTAACAGATTAATAGTATTCTTCTTGACTCTGCAGTGAGGCAGCTCAGCACCTGTCACACACCTTATTCCTGCTAAACCAGTCAGTCTGTACTGCATTGACAGGATGTTACGGCTATGATCTGCTTGTTCCCAGAAAGTGGCTCTGTATTACAAAGAAGCATGCTGTTCTATAAGAAATTCTAGTATTTCCTTTTTTTTCTGTCATATAATTTAAGAAATTAGCTTCCTTCAGAGCAAAATTGTGGTATCTAAAGAGCTGAAATAGAATACAATGTAGTCGTTTTTAAGACTAGGAGGCATCATTATAATCACCTAAGTGGTGTACCTGACATAGATTTTTATCCAGTAGCTGCAGCCTCAAGCTTTTAATTTCTGATTAAGTACCTATGCTTTTCATAAACTTTCCGTTTTACCATGAAAACTCCCAAGGATGAAACCCACCAAGTTTATACTTTTTGTACTTTACATCACTTTATTCTACTTTGGTCTGATATCAGAGTGGGCCAAGTGAAGCCCCATAGGCCAGATCCAGCTTTGGAGACATTTCCGTTCAGGCCATTACCTTACACTTTTAGGAGACAAGAAGCAGTGGGCACCATCCTGCAGGAGAGTTATTTTGATGGGCGGCCCTCTTTTCTCTGCTCCTGTGTCTTGGAACATGGTCACAAGCACAATGTCCAGAAAAATAGCATGGGCTAGTCTGTTATTCAGCATCACCTTCTTCCTCACCTCTGACACAGCTGTTCTCTGTCTTTACCAACACAGGTACGACAGCCTGCGAATCAGAGGCGCGGTTATTTCACAAACTCTTTTCCCAGTACAACCAGTTCATCAGGCCGGTGGAAAATGTGTCTGATCCTGTCACAGTGTATTTTGAACTGGCCATTACCCAGCTTACAAATGTGGTAAGACTCATTACAGAATACTGCTAAGATTTGGAGATGGTTGCAAACACACACAAATTGCTAAAGCAACAGATGTAATTGTGATAGTTACACCTACAGCTTTCATAGCTGACATTGTCATGCGTGCATATGTGTATATGCTGAGACCTTTGCTGTTCTTTCTGTCAGCCGAGTTGCTCCATTTGCTTGAATGAGCAGTTCAAACTGTATAGATTCATATGCTTATTCTGTAGCATCAAATGCCTTTCCTTCAGGCAGCACCTCTGGCACCCAGAGCAGCAGCACCAAATGTTAAAGTCTGCTCTCCACAGAGCTCGCCCACTCCAGAGGTGCCTCGCTGTGTCCATGTTGCATACCATGCAGCCTAGTTCTCCTCTGCTGTGAGGCCAGTGTCATTTCTCCATGGTCCTTAGAAGTTTGGGTTTTTTCTCATGCTTTTTTAGTCTGTTTCAAAATAACGTGAGAGACATGCAGCCTGCACAGTGGTGGGGCTGGGGATGAATGTTGTGTGTTCTGCGGGGCACTGTACACCAGAGTGTGTCTGAGGTGGCAGACCTGCTGGGCAGGGCAGAGTGACTGTGGAAGAAGCAAAACCTGACCTTAATCCTTGCTGAAATCTGCTCTGTGAAGCAAGTTATCCACAGAAGAGTGGCTGAGTTTTGATTCTGAGTTTTGATTCTGATACCTCGTTGAGTCCATAATGAAGCAGCAGGCAAACAGTGAGGAGCAACATTCAACAGCAGCTAGGGTGCTAAGTTGTGCACATGATTGTGCACAGTAAGTAAGCACCCTGAGAATGGCCAGAAAAGTTCTGGCATTAGTTAATATGAAATTCTAGTTTCCATTTTTATCAGAATAGTTTGTAACTGTCTCAGGATACTGTTACTGATTTATGGAGTGAAGATGTGCATGTCTGTGTTTCTTTCTAGGATGAAGTCAATCAGATTATGGAAACAAATTTGTGGCTAAGACATGTAAGTGACTGCATTGCATTTCTCATGCATTTTGCATTGATGTGATGAAATGTCTGTTACCTTGTAAGCTACATCTATAGAATAGGTGCTTGTTTTGTAACAATAATTTTAAAGGTACGCATAAGGAGAAGCTCTATGAACCAAAGCCACATTTGAAAAAGTACTTTCTTTATTCTTATTTCAAAGAAGTTACATTGCCTATCTTTCCTGTGTAATATATTCTCCTCCAACTTCATGGTCATTGGTTTAGCTGGATGTACCCATTAAAGTGTGGTTAAATACGCAGCTTGGCAATCCTGGGTCATCTCCACATTGAAGATTCCAACCAAAACATTTGTTAGCAAAAGGAACATGCCACCATTTTCCTGATGGTTTTAGCATTTATACATAGACAAAGATCCTTAGAGGACCTAAACTGCTGATAAAAACAAACCAACTTCTACCAAAAGCAGTTTCTTTGAGGCACTCATTGTGGTCCACACAAAGCTTTCTGCAAAAGATACTGTGCTTATAAAGAGGATATTCAGAGTAGGCTACAAGAGCATGGAGCATGGAGCATGGCCCCATGATAGGTCTACCAGAATACAAGAGAGCTGCTGAGCGTCCCTTGCTGCCCCTGACTTGGCAATTCCCTGTGGAACCAATAATGTCCCCTGGCAGCAACGGCCTGTTAGTGTGCATATGTACCTCCTTTCTTGTTGGGATGCTGGTCTTCTTTGTTGCTGGCCTCTTTTAGCATACAGCATGCACTCTCATGACAGCAGCAGCATAGCCTGTATTTCCTCTCTGCAGTGGGTTGGTAACTGTGGCAAAAAGAGCCTTGACTAAAACGTTCAAGTAAACAATTTATTTGAACTGTTTCAGATGTAATAATCCACTATTGCAGGTTTTACGAATACAATGAAGAAATGCACTGTTGCAATTTAAAAGCAAGAATACGCTATTTCAACCCACAAGATATTCACAGAATGCACTATCACAACCCACAAGCGTGCTAAATACTACATATGTGTTAGTTAATCACCCACAGTTACAAATCTAAAGCATGCTAAATATTTGCTTACCCTTTCAGGTAAGGGCCCTCAGTCCCAGGGAAGTTATCTAGGCGAGTGTCCTGATCAAGGGGGAATGGTCTGCTCACAGAACAGCTGTATAGTTGGAGAAGGGACTCTCAATTCCCAGCCTAAATCTTAGGAGTCTTATTCCCTGATTTACTTGATGGGAGGGAAGGAATATGCCAGAGTGGCTTATACTGTCTGGAATGCTTATCCTTGATGGTGTTTCCCCTTATCATTCGTTCTTTATCCATGGATGAGATACACTTCTGTCTTCTCTACCTTTTACTTCTTTTTTTGCTGATCTTGGGATTGTCTGGGTTGGCTGAAACTGAAACCTTTCAGCTTATCTTACTTCCTCAGGCAACTGAATAGTAGTTTAATTGAGACTCATTGCACATTATTTGTTGAGGGATTTCAAGGCTCAACTCATGTTTCGGTTCTTTGAATGATGCAGTGCTGCCTTATTTAGTCTAGGGCTTACTGGTCAACTCAGGGCTGAGCTATGTACACAGCTCACCATGGGTTGTCTCTGTAGCCTTAAGGCAGTCCAAGGCTGAGTCACTTTTACAACCCCTTGAGTTGCCTTGGTGCACGAGACATTGCCAGAACTTGTTTACAAACTATGAGCCAGACAATCCATACAGTAGCCTTGCACAGGTAATAGTCTGTACTGATGCAGCAGGACAGAGGAGACACCTCAGTATGTCAGCAATGGGTAATAGCTGACATCCCATCCCCTCACAGAGGGACTAGCATATCAATGTGAGCAATATTCTTGTATGTCCAGTGTTTCTCCATGTCATAGCCTTGCTGTCTTTTGGACCACTGTCCCCTTCTGTATGTGGTGCACTTTCAGTCTTTATCATAGCCTGTCATCATTGGACTAGATGACCTTTACAGGTCCCTTCCAAGCCAACAGATTCTATGATTCTATGATATGATCGTACAGGAAGATCTGAGAAGCAGATACTTGCTGATAATACAAGGTTTTAAAATCCTTGTCCATTCTTATTTCAGATTTGGAATGACTACAAATTGCAGTGGGATCCCAGAGAATATGATGACATTGAATTTGTTCGGGTACCCGCAGATAAAATCTGGAAACCAGATATTGTCTTGTATAATAAGTATGATGAACACTTTTCTATTTTACCCTTTCTCTCAAAAGTATCCTCTTGCAGTGTCCTTAAAGGATGTTTTGCTTTCCTGGTAATTTTCTCTTTTTGCCCCATTTGTCTTTCTAGTGCAGTGGGAGATTTTCAAGTTGAAGGCAAGACTAAAGCCCTGCTCCGCTATGATGGAATGATCACCTGGACCCCACCAGCTATTTTTAAAAGTTCCTGTCCTATGGATATTACCTTCTTCCCATTTGATCATCAGAATTGTTCACTGAAATTTGGTTCATGGACCTATGATAAAGCCAAAATTGATCTTCTGATCATTGGATCCAAAGTAGATATGAATGACTTTTGGGAAAATAGTGAATGGGAAATAGTTGATGCTTCTGGCTACAAACATGACATCAAATATAACTGCTGTGAAGAGATCTACACGGATATAACATATTCCTTTTATATTCGAAGGTTGCCAATGTTTTACACCATAAATCTGATCATTCCTTGTCTCTTCATCTCATTCCTGACTGTGTTAGTTTTTTACTTGCCATCTGACTGCGGTGAGAAAGTGACTCTTTGCATCTCTGTTCTGCTTTCTTTGACTGTATTCTTACTGGTGATCACAGAAACAATCCCATCCACCTCTTTAGTAATTCCCCTCGTAGGTGAATATTTACTTTTCACTATGATATTTGTGACACTGTCAATTGTCATCACAGTGTTTGTCCTGAATATACATTACAGGACTCCAACCACACACACAATGCCGAAATGGGTAAAAACCGTCTTTCTTAGCCTGCTCCCCAAAGTCCTGTTGATGCAGAGGCCACTAGAACAGCAGAAAAAATACATCTTCAAAAAAACCAAGAAAGGATCAGTCAATATGTCAGAAAAGTCAAAGCACAGCAAACACAAAGATACCGAATTAGAGAGGGAGCAGTGCTGCAGTCACTGCGATAAGGCAACTGAACTTACTACCACCAAAAGGAGACAACTGAGCCATCAGTCACTGAAATGGATGGCAGAGCAGATGGAGTACTCTCCAGAAGTGAAGGATGTCATTAGCAGCGTTCAGTTCATCGCAGAGAACATGAGGTCTCAAAATGAAACCAAGGAGGTAAGGGAGGTAACCACCCAGCTGGGCATGGGGTCGCATATCCAGCATTGCGCAAGAGAACAGCAAGTGAAAACACGATCTAGGAAGGTAGCCCACAAGAACTGGAGTTGTTTGATCTAGAGAAGAAAATTCTGAGACCTATGAAAGGGTCAAAATTTCCTACAGAAAGGGAGGAGATAAATCATCCATTGGGGGTGGAACAAAAAAGTGATCTGTTGTTCGTCAATCCCCAGTGGATAATTTAAGCTGTGAAAAGTTTTAGATTAGACATCAAGCTCACCCTTCTCAGGGTGAGAAGGAAAATGAGCAGGAGCCTGTTGAGGTCATGAGAACTAAACTTTGATCAGCTGTGGCTCTGGTAGAGTTGATCCTGCCTTGAGCAGGGGATAGACTAGATGGGGACTTTCAAGGTCTCTTCCAACCCAACTTCTGTAGGTCCTCAGAAATAACCCTCTTCAACTGCACACCAACTGCTCAACCCTGGTAAGCAGTGACATCTCAACACTAAGCATGCTATTTACCAAGAAGGTGCTTTTCTGTGTTAGTAATGGAATGTGCAAATTTAGGGACTGGTTTTTAAAGAACAGGGCTTGCCTGGCAGCACAGTAGTTGATCTGGAGAAGAACTACTCTCACCCAGTGATAAATTTGGCAAAGATACTCCTTTCAGGATGTTGTTGTCTGTCCTTAGTTTCAGTTTGATCTTTTCTTATTTTTTCAGAGATTTGACTAACTGTGGCTTCAGCAATACAGTATGTTCAGCCATGGCAAACATATGTGAAAATTTTAGGGGAAGACAGCTGAATAAAAACAGACAGCAGATTAGTAAATACAGGTGAAAAAAAGACATGGATTTAAAAGTGAGACTTAGCATTTGGGCTAATGGATTTGCTTGCATGAGGTTATAAATCTTTCATCCTAACTGGGATTACTGTCATAGAAAATTATACACATTGGAATTTAGAGAATTCTGGGGCCACATCCTCAGATGTAAACACAAGCAGTTAAAAGCAGCTCTGAGAAAGATTATCTGGCATCCACCACACCCAGGCCTCACAAGGAATAGGAATTCTCTGACACTTCAAGAAGTTTTTTTGAAGTGTTTAGAACGTAATGAAACATTTGTCTTTGATCTGTCGAGAAATATTTGCTTTTGGTTTTGAAGTTTTTAGATGCTCTGTGATGGCAAATCCTGTTAAAAATTAAATACTGCTGTCCTTGTGTTGGAAAACACAAGTACTTTGTGAGGAAAATATAGAGAGGTATTCTTTCTATCCGAATATTTTGTTGAAATCAGCACAAAATCATGCAACTTCTGTGCAATCTAAAAATAACTTCCCCCTCCCCTTTTTTTTATGTCCTGCAGAAGGGTTTAATCTGAAAACAAAGTCCATAACTTTCTGAGTAAGGGGCTGCAGTTAAGGCTGGTGTGTGAATTCATAGGAGGAGTGTGTAATACCTGCCAGCCCAAAGCAAAAGGCAGGAACCCATCAGCACAAAGGAGGATAGGGACTGAGCTGAGCCTTGCTTAGTACCTGTGTCCTTAATGTTTTGCTTGACTCCAGCATTTTAGCCCTGCTCTTACTGCCACACCAGCTGCATAAAACATATCCATGTACTGCATTCAGCTGATTTCTCCAATGCTCTCCAAAATAGAAGAGACTTTGCGTGAAGTGGTCTGAGTAACATGCCACCTTGATTATGAAGTTCATGATAGGTCTCCCTTTGCCAGTTTTGCTGATTTGCATTTTGCAAATCGCTCCTGCCACATGAAATTGTACTCTTAGTCTGGTGTGCATGTCAACAGCTAAGAATCTTACCTTTCAAAACACAGTGGTGGGAAGCAGGATTTTTCATTTGGGAAAAATCCTCTCTTTGGGGACAAAAGGGGGTTTGTTCTTAGGCAAGCACTGAAGAAATTATTCTGCAGGCTGCTTCTGCTCCAGCCAGACATACAGGTGTCATCACCATATGGTGCTATCATCAAATGGGTGATATCATGCACTAGTCCTGTAAAAATAAAAACCCTTTAAAAATTTTGGCAACAATTATGGCAGCTGGCGTTCTTGCTTCATTCTCTTTCACGAGAAGTACAGCAGCAGTGCCTTGGGGGAAAACATCAAGAAATTGGGAAAACAAGTGGAAGATCCCTCAGCAGAGAGCTCTTTACTAATTTTATATGAGTGAATGTTCTTTTGATGCAGTGGTGCTTTTATGTAGGTACAGTATAAAGGACAGCAGCTTCACTGAACATGGTTCTAAGGTATATCTCTCAGACATACACAATCCACTTCTGTCTTCCTTGGCAGGTGACACTGTGGTTTGCTCAGTCAGGGCTTTGCTATAGTCCATGTGTCCGGCTGCCCAGTTTGCTGAAATCAACAGGGCTTGATTGAAGTGACAGTGTGGCAAATCAGGCCAGAATAGCAAACTCTCTCTTGTGTGGGTTGTCATGATAAATCCTTTGACAGGATCTAGTGAGGTGCAGCTATGGTGATTGTCTCTGCTGTTAAACCACCCCACTCTGCACCCACCCCAGAATCAGGTCCTATTTGTTAATGTCAGTGTCTCAGCCATAGCTTGCCAACAGACTTGAATATTTAGAAAAGTTCATCCAACTAGGTCAGTGTTGAATGCTCTCAGCCAAAAGTGATAAATACTTTTAGAAAATCAGCCCACTCTAAAGGCACTTGAAAACTGCAGCAACTATAAGCATGACAAACAACATTATTGACTGCATATATGTTCTTCCTCACGTTCAAAAGCACAAGGGACTTCTCTACTATGTAATGTCAATTCACAATTGCATGTTACATTACATGTAATTTATACCTTTTTTTTTCTCTTGCAGGTGGAAGATGATTGGAAATATGTAGCTATGGTGATAGACAGAGTATTTCTCTGGGTATTTATAATCCTTTGTGTCTTTGGAACTGCAGGGCTCTTTATCCAGCCTCTAATAGCAGATACATAACTTGATCCACTGCTTTTTATCCACTTTTGTGTTTGTTTCATTTTCAGTTTGGGACTGTCCCCTATATTTCTCTCCTCTTACACAGCCCCTCTGCTTATCACCTCAACACCCAGCCACAGAGGAAGAGAAGGAGAGGGAAGGGTCCTCTGGGAAAGCAAACAACACAAATCAGAATGAGAAAAGGACTGAAAATAGAGGATGAGCATGTGATCTTTATATGGTGGAATGTCTAGGATTTTTAGAGTGCCTGCCTGTCACTCCCTCAATGAGTTCAGCAATAACAATTGTGCTGGGGACCACAGGAGCAGATTGAAGTTACTGAGTTTTTCCCTTGGTTTCAGTGCAGGGGGCTATTAGGACAGTTTAGGCAATTCTGAGTGCATTGCCCAAAGCGGACTCTACCTGGCTTCATTTTTTTGTCCTGATCATAACTTTACTTTATCAACTCTTCCTTTGAGATAATTTACATTTCCTCTCTATCTCTCTCCTTGTATAACAGCTAGTCTCTGGTGTGGTACCTAAGGGGAGGTACCACAGTCCTACTGAACGGACCAATGCTCTTTATTGTGTTCCTGTGTCAGGGCAGCAAATAATCAAAATAAAAGTACAGTCAAACTAATCCCTTGACCCTGTACCATTTTCAATACAATCTAAAATAAGGGGTCCCTGTCTTCTGCAATATATGAACACAAATGAGGGTCCCAGATCAACAACATGTTTATGTTTGCAGTCAGACAGGTCTTAAGCACTTAAACATAGTTGAAGGCAAACCTACTTAATATTTTGCAGTGCATGTACCCTTGATGACATTATTTGAAGCATGCTAGGCTCACCTAAGAGGAATAGCCTGGATGCACTATGGAGAACCAGAAAAAGACTTGAATTCCCTGTGGTTACCATGTAAGGCATCCACATTTGAAACCTACATGCTTCTAAGACCTTTTAAAACTAGTTCATCTGCCACTTAACTTTGTATGTGACTGAAGTCCCCTTTACTTCCTGATACTGCATACCAAGACCTCAGTGAGCTCCAGTGGGGTTGTCAAGCCACATTTCTCTTGTCAAATTAACAGTGGTCTCAGACCACAGGGTCTGCTCTGAAGACTCTTGCTTGCTCAGGCTCAGACATAAACCCAGCAGGGAAGGGTTTGTCCCTGAGTAGCTACTCAACACAAACAGAATTGGCTTGACAGCACTGGACTGATCTGAGATCTCCCATGCTTTTAAAAACTTTTAAAACTTTTAAAAACTGCTCTGCAGCAATTTTCCATTTACTGACCCCTTATGAGTCAGTGCCATGTGTGCAAAAAAAAAACCCCAACTTTTGGGGCTGAGGTTGCTGCTATGTAACCAGGTTTCCTATCCTAGTGTGCTTAATCCTGAAATGCTTCGTAGATGTGCACCTGATGTGATTTCTATGGTATGCGAACAGTTTACCATCAGATCCCTTGTCCATTTAGATACCTGTAGATTTTGTGCTGAAGGATTTTTCTTTAAAAGGTACCATTCCTATTAAAGCCAATGGCTTCCAGAGTAAGAAGTCCTTCTCTCTTACAGGAGGCTCTATATTTAACTGTACAGTGTCAGTGCAGTGTTTTCAGTGTCTGCCATGTATCAGTCTCTGCTTTGAACATCACCAGTCCTTGGAAACTCCCTGTTTCTGACGTTCCTGACTGGCTGCCTAATCCTTTTTTGATGCTCAATATTAAAGACAATAGGACAGAATAAATGTATATGTCAGAGATAAAAGTGGTAAGGCAAGAATATAATTCTTTTAATCCAGTAGTTGAAATATGTAAAGTCATTATTTTCTAGAAGAAAAACATCTTTTCTGTAATCCCCTGAATGTTACACAATTATGTAGTGACTGACAGACACATGTATGAATGAGCATGGTTTATTTTTTCAGCCTGTCAATTAAATATCTCTTCTGGAATATGCTTTCTTGAAGAATTTGTATTTTTTTAAAAACTCTTTGCTGTACAATGTGTTTAGAGATGCTACTAAATGACTTTTGCTATGCTGGCTCTTTAATAATGAACAAGGGGAAGGGAAAGAAAGAGAATTTGAAGAGGAGCATTCTGAGCCTTACAGCTTAATTTCTACTGGAAAGACATCTGACTGGCAGCATTTTCTGTTGCACTCTATGACCATACAAGCAATTAATACGTTGTGTCTCAAGGTGTACTGCATTGATGTCTTAGGGATGACAGCTACTACCTCATAGCCAGTAAGCTGACTTCAGCAAAAGCCCTAGCTTTTTGTCAAAGCATTCACAATTGTCCAGCTTCTCTTCTCCAGTTAGGAGGCTTCCATGCCCCAGCACCAGCTTCCTGTCTTTGTCTTTTACATTACTGAATCTCTCTGTCTTGCCTCTGGACCTCAGACACAGGATTTGGACAATTTTCCTCATTAGTCTGGTATCCTAAGAAAGTAAGATTTACAAAGTCATGTTCTGTCTCTTTCTGAGTGTAGTATTTCCTCCCCCCCCCCCATTCAGTAACTTTTGGATCCTTGATTTGCCATTTTCAGCTGTGTTTGACACACTCAAAACTTGGAGCCTTGCGTGCTTCTGTCAGGTTTGTAAAAATGGTTGGCTGATTAGAGAGCATAGGGGTGGGGGACACGATAAGCATCTCATTTTGGAGAATGCTGCAGCAGGGGCCCACCTCTGAGCAGACATGGAAGACCCACATGAAAGTAACATTGTTGCTTGTCTGAAGTCCTGTTGGGGGGACCTTCTAGCTGAAATACCAGGAAAAGTTTCAACCAGAGCAGGTGCTATCTTAGATGCTGAGTTGAATCACACAGTGCACACAGCCACAAAAAAAGTACCCATGCTCATTGCAGGGCACACAGAGTGGTGTGTCTGTTCTCACCCCATCAGCTCCAAAGCCACATCAGCAACAGCCATTACTATGTGTCCCAGTGATAAATGTAGCGCTGGCAGATAGAAATTGCTGTTTCTTGAGAGTGATGGCATCTATGAATTAATTTTAAAAGCATAGAAGCAATTCAACATCTCTACCAGCTCATTACATACTGTTCCACTTTCCCCCCCCACTAAAAGGTCCAGAGGAGCTTGCCACGTTTGTCTCTTGGTGGATGGATGCTACACCTGGTCCTGCCAAGCAGTGCCAAGTGTGCATGCCTGGCAAACCAGTGCTCAGAAATCAAGGCAGCACATTATAAGGCAGTGGCAAAGCAGAGGGTTGCTGGGGTTTTTTAAGATTTTAAATTTGCAATGTTGTCATCCACAGGCAGAATCACAGAATCACACAGAATCACAGAACGTTAGGGATTGGAAGGGACCTCACAAGATCATCTAGTCGAATGCCACTGCCGGAGCA
>NW_010209064.1:78887-84413 GCF_000695765.1 Mesitornis unicolor
GGGGCCCAGAACTGGACGCAATATTCCAGATGCGGTCTCACCAGGGCAGAGTAGAGGGGGAGGAGAACCTCTCTCGACCTACTCACCACCCCCCTCCTGATACACCCCAGGATGCCATTGGCCTTCTTGGCCACAAGGGCACAGTGCTGGCTCATGGTCATCCTGCTGTCCACCAGGACCCCCAGGTCCCAGGCAGAGCACGTGGAGCAGAGGAAAGAAGTCCATCAGAGGACTGTTTGCCCAAATGTCTACCCTAGTTGTGTTTTTTAGTGGCAGGGGGGGGGGGGGGGGGGGGGGGGTGTCAGGCTGGGGAATCTGTGGGCCAGCGGCAAAGGGATTCAGGGAAGCTCATAAACAGTCAGTACAGAGAAATAATGAGCAGTGAGACTACAGATGTAGCAGTCCCAGGTGCAACACTAGGAGGACCAGAAGCCAAACGCCATACCTGTGCAGTGTTCATATCTCCCACGCCAAGGACCTGAGCCCTGCTGACCTTTACCAGTGTAAGCCAGAAAAAATAGCTTGGCATCAGGCACAGCCACATGAGACACAGCCATGTGGTGCCTGCAGGCAGGCAACCGAAATGTCACAGAGTGAGGACAGGACCATCTGCCAGCTAAGCACCTGAGACACTTGCCCAGGAGAGGATTTTTGTCATCTATCATGGCTAACAGGCAGCCCCCTGGCAGCAGTGTTTAGAGGGAAAACCTATCACTAATAGACCTCAGGAGTCTGTAAATGCTGGAAAAAAGAGCTTCTGGGCTCTTTTCTTCTGGACATTTCACAGTACTGGCCAGGGGAAGAAACTGACTTAAACAGTGCAAGAAGAGAGGAGCAGCTGGCAGTAAGGTCAATTAGTAAGATTTTTATGCCAGTATCTTATCTTATGACATCTATCTGTATATGCTAGACTAACCAGGTCTGTTCTAAGTTCCTACAGTATAATAAGCAGACCTGAATGCTCCCTCCTCAAACACATACAGAGCTAAAAAGTTATGAGAACTTACCAAGAACGTGATTCTGTTTGAATACATTTGAGGCAAGGCTTTTAAAATGGACTACAGTCTAGTCTTTCTTGACAACAAAACAACAAAGCCCAGCACATGAGCACTCTCACTCCAGGAATCATTTACTAAGTACATCTTTATTAATAATGATTGCACAAGTCAACAGAACTTTCTGTAGTGACACAACAAGACGGGAGGACACTAACTCACAGAGGTCTGGTATGCACACGTAATGCAAGCACAGGAATACCTCCATTTATTTTTAACACCTTCTAACTTCCATCCCTAGGGAGAGTGTTTCAAGGCTATCTAAAGCTTTAACACCAGATTCACATTTAGATTGTCAAAAATTGCATCACCAAATACCTTGTTAGCCTTGAAAACCTCTGCAAGTTCTTAAGGTGATTTTCTAAAGCCCTCTATGTTGGCAAAACACTGCCTCAACAAAAGTGGTGAGAGCTTCACCTGTGCATTTTATGTCACGCCTCATTTACACTTTTAATAACTATTTCTGATGATGCAGGAGGATCCCATTTAAATCAATCAAAGGAATGAATTTCTGAATTGCCTGAGAAAGATGAACAAGCCAACACTCAAATATGTATCTTCCCAGTAGCTGGCCCACCCCACATCTCTCAGGAGAAACCACTTCCGCACCAACCACAAGTTTCATTTGCTGAAAATTATGTCTGCAGCTTCCCTCCAATTGAACTATTTAGAAAGATCACTGCTGCCCTATGGAGTAGGATAGCCACCTTCCTCCATGAAATATGCTTCAGAAGATCTTCCCCTTCCAGTCTTGGGAGCAAGCAGGTGCAGGAATCATCGTTTCTAAATGCGGAGTATGGGGATAATCCTTACTTGTTCAGCTGTTGGTATATTACAGAGCAGCAGGCAAAATTGCAAATAATACTGAAAAGTGGGTAACACCTTGTAGCTTCCTGGTGGTTAAAAGGAGAGGCAAAGTCCTCATACCGTAAAGGCTGGTAGCAGGTGGGCAGAGCAGTAAGTTCTGACACTCTTGAGCTGACCCTGCAGCAAGGTGAGGCCACAAAGCCAAGGTTTCAAACATCCCAACTGAAAGGCATTTATACTTTCTTTGATGCATATGCTGTGCAGTTACCAGTTCTGACACCTGCACAAGGTGATCTGTAGAGAACTTGTGGGTTTTGCTTGGAAATGTAGATAAACTGAGGACAGATTTGTGTTCCTACTATAACTTATTTTATAAAGTAGTATTTATATAGACAGATCTGCCTTTTAAGTATAATCATTGTGCCAGAAGTACTAGTTCCATCTTTAACTAATAATCTTGGCTTTTATTGTAATATAACCAAGCTACTAGTAAAATAATTATATTTTGTGCAACCTATTTGTGCAACCCCAGTTCACCTTAGGACTCAGCTAGGCACCAAGCCCTTCTCTGATCTCAGCCAAATCTGTATCTGGTAGAGTTGTATGAAGACAGAAAGCACTAGCCGGTGCCCACTGCTACCATCACCTTCTGTTGTTCTTGCTGTTGCTTCCCATCCTGTACAACAAAGACCAAGCTCAAAGGCACCACCATCCATCCCTTGGCATTGCACTTGTTGTATGCTACTGTGGAAGCATTTTCTACACAGTGCTGTTCAGCCACATCTGTAATGCAGGGGTAAAGATGAGAACAGAACCTGTCACTGACACCACCAGAAATAACCAGAGGAAGATCCGATCCAGGACTTGAGCTACAAATTTCCAGTCTTGGACTACCTAGGAAGGAGAGAGGGGGAACAAACAGTAACAGTAATGAACCCAGTACTTCATTGATAGTGCTACATATATTTCAGTTCTAAAAAACAGATTTTAAAATGAGAACTTTGTAGTGTGCTATATCCTAAAGCTGATGTGGATCACCTTTTCAGCACCCATAGCTGCGAGTTACTCTGAACAACAAAACAATTTTATAATTTTCATTGCACATGATAATCAGACTTCTTTCAGCCTGCGCAAGAGCTTTTAGCTAAGTGCATATGTGAAAGTTTATAGACTCAAGATTGAAGATGGCTTTGCAATGAACCGGGTTTCTTTTCACAGAACTGCATTTCCCTTGAAGCGCTAGGGCTTGGTTCTAGCAAAGCACTTTGGTGCAGACATTGCTTCCAGTACAAGTGGTCCCATTGGCTTGTGTTTGCTTAAGTGGTCTGCTGGCTCAGACTGTGTGCATTCAGGAGGGTGATTTTATGTTGTAAGTATTGTCACAACCCTGCACACTCAACAGCTATTTATAAAACAATTCAAGGGACCTTTTTTATTATTATTATTTCAGCTTCATACTACATTTGATTTACCATTCATCTTGCTGCTGAAGTTCTTCTGGTATAGTTTGAACAAAGCCCTGGCTTTTGCTAGGAGGGTGCTAAAAGTTTTTCTCTTTCCATATACTACTAGGTGCATCACTCTGCTGCCTTAACCTCACATGACATGCATTGTTTATGCACACAGTAATCTGCCATTTTAACAGCCAGGTGGATTGTTGGGAGGAAGAGAAAGATGGTATCTAGGGATTAGCTTGAACTGATGTTAGTGAAAATCTAGAAGACCTCCACTCAAAACAGAGCAGCTACATTGCATATAGTCACTGGGAGGCCAGGACCGAGACCTAGTAAATGATGCAGAGCTTGCCTGTAGCTGTTGGGAAAGATACACTTTCAGAGCATGTGAAAATGCAGATGTTTTCCAGATTCATGTCTCTCCCCAGCTTAAGCAGGACAAGGTTATTTAAACAATCCCAAAGCAGGAATTCCTCCAGGTGAGGCTGCTGTGGCCTCTTGTGTCTGTGAAGAGCAGTGACTCTCACAGAACGATACAATTCTACTTGAAGAAATGTTTTTTCCCAGAAACTATATTATTTATCAGTCTGGAGAAGCTCCCACGACACATCTCAGGTGAGAGCAGGAGAAAGAAGCAAAGGGAAAGGCATGCAGAAAAGGTATGAGCTTGGAAGCCATTGACATTAAGGAAACTGTGATCCCTCCCTTCACCTACCTGTCTGATGAAATGTTCCTTTTTAACATGCCTGGAAATGTATCGAATCGAGTCGGCTGCCTTTTCCAGAAAGGCAATAACAATTTTCTCTCCATCTTTTGCTTGCTTGTGTTTCTGCTTCTCTGGGGGCTTTGATTTCAAGGTGGTTTCCTTTTCTTCAGTGTCTGAGAAGGAGTAACGATCTACATGGCCCTTCATGCAAAGCAGTCGAGGCAACTTCTGGAGGAACAGTTTTTTAACCCAGGGAGCCATGGGATGGTAAGTGGCTGAGGAGCGGTGGTGAACGTTGATAACAAACACAGTCACAATGATAGAGAGGGTCACAAAAATCATGATGAACAGCAGATACTCACCAATAAGAGGGATGACTTTGGAAGAAGAAGGGATTATTTCCTCAATCACTAGAAGGAAAACAGTGAGGGAGACTAGAACTGATGTAGACAGTGAAAGCTTTTCTCCTTCATCTGAAGGTAGGTAAAACACCAGGACAGTTAGAAATGACAGTCCCAGGCAAGGTATAATTAAGAAAAGAGTGTAAAACAGTGGAAGACGTCTCAATACAAAGGAGTAAGTGACAAACGGGTAAGAGTACAGCCCATCTTTCCTGTTGCCTTTCATTCCTTTGGCGTTTAAGATCTCCCACTCCCCATTATCAAAGAAGTCTTTCCTGTCTACATTTTCATCCACTAAAATCAAGTCCACCATACTGCCATCGTAAGTCCACGACCCAAACTTCATGGAGCAGTTCTGCCTGTCGAATGGGAAGAAGGTCACGTCCATCATGCAGGAGCTCTTATAACTGGCTGGTGGTGTCCAGGTCACCACTCCATTGTACTTCACTATAACTTTGGTCATCAGGGATCCTTCAAAACGTCCATCAGCACTGGAAGTTGGACAGGAAGAAACAGTACCAAGTTCAAGACTCCATTTGTCCCAGTCTTACCCCCACATAGCTCTGCTTCCTACCCATCACCTGGAGCACAAGGGAATCCAATGTTTATACTGCCTAAAGAAGCAGCTTTCTGACAGCACACACAAGCCTCACAATGGCTGACGTGCCTTGCCCAAGGTCTGGCCTAATCCCAGAGGAAGGAGCCATGCTACTCACTTTTCAAATAAAACAATGTCGGGAAGCCACAGGGACTCGGAGGGGACACGGATGGCAGTGATACCACCATATTCCTCTGGATTCCAGGAGAGCTTGTGGTCAGTCCATTCCTGTAACAAGCCAGCAGAGTCCTCTGCCCACACATACACAACAGCCTCATCCCTCCTCCCACCACATGCCTCGGAGGGACTGCACTGCACAGCACAGTGGGCAGAGCTTGGTGTAAGACTGCTCAGCTGCAGAGGCTGCCAGGCAGGCATGGATGGGAGATGTTAATCCCCAGGAGCACTGCCCCTCCATCCGCAGGTGGGCCACATCAACCCATCCCTCTGCAGGAAACTCCAAGGCAGGCACTCCCCAGAGAGCACTGACTCCCAATACACTCTC
>NW_010209064.1:84444-91350 GCF_000695765.1 Mesitornis unicolor
CCGCTTGAGGGTAGTCCAGAAGGAAGAAGCCACTTTGCTTGAGTATGGTACCTCTTCTTCGTCTGAGAACCAGCCCATGGTGTTTTTGGCTGGCACTGACACCACAGAAGTGCCAGCTGGCATGGCTACTACTACCCAAGTGACAGAGAGGTGGCCTTTAATTACTTTTCAGTAGAGACCTGGCTTTTTCCAGTGAACAGAATACAACACCTAATCTCTGTACACTGTCCTTGCAAACCAGATCATTGTCCTTCCGTCAGAAAGACCTGCACACTATTGAAAAAAAATTAATATGGCACTACTGTAAAGCATTTGCTTGTAATCCTGAAGAGATAACACTATAAAAAAGCAAAAGCAGGGAAAGTCCTGTACATTTTCATCATGCTGAACTCCAGAATATTTTTTCTTTACTCTTCTTGTTTTTTCAAGTGGGGAGATTCTAGCAAAGTGGCTCTAGCAACCTGGAGGTTTCCACAGAGACGCACTGGAAAAGCAGCTGTCTGATCCCCATTCATTATTGATGGGGGTTTTCACTTGCCCACAGGAATAGCAGTGAGAGGAAGCAAGGTCAATACTAAGAAGCAGAAGATGAACCACTTTCCATTAAGCTCCAGCACTAAGAGCTTCTCAGGGATGTAGAGGCCTCAGCCTTCTCTGGGCAATTTCCTCCATGACATAAGGGTGAAGCAGAAAACAATATTCTCTGCTTCGTCTCCCATCACATTGTTATCCTCTTACTTCTTTGGTTCCACATGCTTTTCACAGCACTTGCCTTCACAGTGTGACAGCAATACAGAGCCTCAATAGAGACATAAACACAGTGAGAACAAGTGTCTTCCTCCTCCAGGTGCAGAGAATGGATCGGATGCAAGGTCATGGGCAGGTGGCTGGTAGAACCCTCCTAAAATCTGGCCTAAGTCACAAGTGAAGAAAGCAGTTGCCAGTGGTATCATGACAGGATTAATGGCCACACTACCTGTACCAGGAGATACGAAGCCACTCTCTGAGCTGCCTGGCATCAGCTATCAGGCACAGCCCTACATCCCTGCTTCCTCCTGCTGCTGGAGGAGGGATGGCAGCTGTTCAGGTGTGGAAAGAGAGGAAGGGTCATTGCTGCTCTTAACCTCAGCAACCGGGACAGAGCACATCACTTTTAGCATTAACTTTTCTCTGTGGATGGGTATCTACCAGATGTGTCCAGCAGCCTGGGCTGTAAGACAGGCACAGAGTCACACATGTCCTGGACACCTCCTCCAATACGTGCAAGGGAGCTTAGGCTGGAAACATACCTGTTATGCAGGGGGATGGTCAGGACTGACAGCACCATCCATCAAAGCCTGTACTAACACAGCAGAAGTGAATACCCTGTCAGCCACCTGAAGATACAATCATCCTTCTGGGGTTGAATTGGAGTAGCTCCTTGGCCTGGGTTATTTGCTGCATCTGCAATGCCCCTCCCTCTCCCCTGCCCTGCATTGATTTCTCTCTGAGCTAAAGTGCTCTTTCATGTCTGCAAGGCAAATGGTTGTGTGTCTTCTTACTAGAGCAGAAAATAGATTGTGTGCAGACTTTGGAGATGAGGAGTTTAAAGTGGGAATCTCCCTATGGGCTATGCTGACACAAACTGTAGCAGCAAATGTGAAGGGCCCTTTCCTCTCTTCTCTCTTTCTTCCAAGATGCTGCAGAACCTTCCATTGCTCTCCCTTTCTGTCAGTTCTGCCAAATTCCCGTCTCTCGGCTGTCACTTTGGTGCTTAACCCACAGCAAGCAGACCAAGAAAAACTGGATCACAATCCTTGACACTTGCTAGTAGACTCCATAACTTGCCCAAACCCAGATACTTTCTCACCAAGCACTAAAGGCTCCTTTGCACTTTGTGTGTCTGCCTGCATACACATCATCAAGTTCCACTATCCTGAGCATCTGGATTTCTGAGGTAAAAAAAAGAAAAGAAAACCCTTGGATTTAAGCTTTGCTCACTTAAGAATAGCAGGCTCTTGCAGATAAATTATGACTGCGATTCCCCCTAAACCTCACACACCCAGGGTGAGGACCTGAATTTCCTGACCTCCCCACTTCCTGCAGAAGGACAAAGTCTGTCTCATTAGAGAATTCTATTTTGTTTTAGTGGTTTTCACTTTTCCCTCCACAAAAGAATTTTAATTTTAATTTTAATTTTAATTCTGCTCAGTTTTATGTGCCTTTTCCCAGATACTGTGCTCTTACACTCTAGTAATCCCCCAAGCTTTAGCTTGCATGTGTTAGTGTGCACACTAAGCATAACTCCCAAAGCAGGACAACTGGGTCAGGCCACAAGTATTTAGTGCTCAGCTGGATGTCCTCAGCACATCTGCATGAGTGAAAATCAGAGCCTGTGCCTCACTTATTTTCTGCTCCCTTTTCACTTCATTTGCACCTTGAGGTTCTCAACCCCTCAGATGGAGAAGGAGTATTAGAAGCAGCAACAACTAGTGAGAGGTCAGCTCAGTGCTTCCAAAAGCAACAGTGCTGAGTTACCCTAGGGAGCTGCCCTGGATAAAGTCTGAGCACAGTTGCCAAAGACCTCCAGAGAAATCAGCATCTCTGCAGTGCAGCCTCCTGGGTAGGTCTTTGTTCCAGACACAGCGTGAGGCAGAAGTACCAGACAAAGTGGCTTTCCCCTCATCCTTATCCTCCTTCACATCTCATAGGCAATGAGTGGATGGTGGCCTGTCCCTACCTCCTGCAGCGTGTTTGGAGTAACCTGCAATAGAACCTGATTTCCCACAGAAAAAGTGGTGATACAGGCTCCAGGCTATAACTCTGGGGAGGTCAATGCTGCAATACAAACGAGGTGCTTAGCGTGGATGGGCTAACTTGAAACATCCCTACACAGGTTCATGCAGCAAGGCTGCCCCAGGGAGTAGGAGACTCTGCTGTCCTGGATGGAGCAAACAACCAGGTCTTCCCTAAGAAGGAGGTGGTCAGACCCTGGAATATTTTGTCAAAGGCTGCAAAATGCTGTAAAATCTTTCTGGGGACACTTGCAGGAACAGAAAGAAAGAGGAAGATGAAGTGGGTTGATTTCACACCTGCATACTGCAGAGCTTGGACCCACATTGGGAAATGGGTGCTGCAGCCTGCAAGAAGAGAGGGTAGGAATTGGGAGAGGACAGACGGAGGGTAAGGGGTTACCTTTGTAGGAGGGCTCTGCTGTCCACCCAAGAGGCTCAAACAAAGCAAGGAAGCAAAGATCTGGCACTGTGCACATGAGGGGCTCTGCAATTGCAACTGAAGCAGGGCAAAACATAAGACTGCAGCTCTCTCAAGGCAGTCTCTCAGCAGTTGGATTTGGATCAGTGGGAAATTTCCCCAGCAAAAGGGGAAGTTTCTGTCCTCCCTCCAGTGAGGGGAAGTCTGAGCTCCTCCCTCCTCAAAGGAGAGAGCATATTTGCATATAATGTCCATATGGCTTTAGGGGTCCTGCTCCAACCCAGAAGCTCATACTCACTGCAGCAATACAGGTACCAGACTGAGAACAAAAACTGAGTCACATTTCCCCTCCAACAGCCCAGCAACCCCTGGGAACCATTTCCCATGGCATAATTTCAAGTACAGCTTGGGTTTTATGCCCTCTGGCTAGGATCAACTAACATATTTACAGATACTCACATAGCTGAGAGACTTAAAATAATTGTCACAAGGTCAATAAGCTGGTGCAATGTAATCTAAACCAAGTGCAGTGTTCTTCAGAAGTGAAGAAAGGAGACCAAACAGTACACCTTGCACCTTCCCACCATTTCTATAAATTATTGTCACTTCCAGAAGCAAGTATGTTAGAGATATCTGATTAATTTGCCATAGACTTTAATGTTGTGGGATAATATGAAAGCCTTTTCTTTCTCTTTACTTATGCTAAAGAAGAAACTTACCCAAGGCACCGCTCCTAGCTTGAGTAAGCAAGACAGTACTTGCATGACCTCTAAGTCTGAGACAGGATAGTCCCTCCGGGCACACAGAGTATCCCAGGGACAGCCACTGCTGTATCAGGAGATGTTGCTTCCCTAAAATACAGCTGGCTTGAGCACACTGGGGTGCAGACCAGGAGAAAAAGGCACCTGTTTATGCATTTGCTGGAGTGAGAGGAGCAAAGTAAAAACTTCAGGGAAAGTAACACGTTACTGCTTTTGTGTGACCACTCAGTGTCACAGAAGGGGATGGACGGATGGATGGATGGGGCAGCAAGCTGGGATGGCCACTCAGCTCAGCAGCCCCACACTGAAAGCAGAGGTTTGATTTGGTCTAATTTACCTGCTTCAGCCACACGTTGGTCGTCATCAGCTGATTCTTCTCATCCTAGGGGGACAAAAGGTAGAGAAGATTGCAATACCAAAATAGCCAGCAAAAACAGACCCTATGCCTGCTGATTTCAACCCTGTACTGAGCAGAGGAGATCCATATGGTCCTGTTTTTCATGGGCCTGGGCACTTCAAGTCACTGTTGGGGAAGTGAGCTGACTTTCTAGGAGCTGTACCTGCTTTTGCTGGGAGCTCCTGGGGCTAGAAAATGGAGATGTAGCATTTCACAGCAGCTCGAAGGAATCAGATGCCAAAGAGCAGTAAGGCAAAGAGCAGCAAGTGGGCTCAGGACACGCATGGTTGTGGGCTCATCTCCCTACACTGCTTAGCCTGGAGTGAGTTTGGGAAGACACAAACTGAAATATTGTCCTGAATAATAAGTAAAGCACAAAATTAGAATCTGCCTTCCACAGTACAAGGAGACTCTGCCAAGGGCTGAGGAATGCAAGGGACACACTGTTGGTTGTGCAGGTACCTCTGGGTCCTATGCAAATTACACTGTGCATTGCAGGGAAGGGAAGGGAAGGGAAGGGAAGGGAAGGGAAGGGAAGGGAAGGGAAGGGAAGGGAAGGGAATCTTGCCAGGGTCCAGGGTTGAAGCGTATTCCATTGCATCCATTACTGATAGACGATAGTGAAGGGAAGGGAAGGGAAGGGAAGGGAAGGGAAGGGAATCTTTCCACATGGGCAAAAACATGAGATTGTCTGTTTTGTCTCTAATGCCTTATCTGAGTGGTCAGCTGAGTCAAAATAGGAACTGCCTTTGCCTGGATACAAACTTGCTTAGAGTGAACAGTGTCCAACCAGCTCTGCTTTTCCTCACTCCCCTGTCCTGTAGCTTATAAACTGCAAGTGTAGGTGCCAGGAACTGTCTGACATGGACTTTTTTATTAATAACTGACACAGTGAGGCCTTATTCACTGAGAACAATGGGGAAAAAAGGACCTTCAGGTCTTTTTGCCACCAGACAAGTGAGTGTTACAGCCCGTGCTGTGCATGGGGCAGGAGGTCACATCACCAGCACTGCATCGCACTCAGCATTTTGTTGCCTGACCATCACTTTGCATTTCAAGTGTCAGGAGGCAAAAGCCAACAGCATCACCAGCCCTCCCAGGTGGATGCACAATTGTCTATAAAAGAAGGAAAGTTTTACCAAGACCAACACAACACTTACTACATCCACAAGCTGTGATATCTTTAATCCAAAAAGGACTTTGATAGTGTCATTGGAGTTTTCCACAGGGCGGACCCATTTCTCATAGCCTTGAAATAAGTGCTTGAGGAGCGCATCCTCGTTTTCAGCGATAGAACTGAAGGCAGTCACATCTGGAAGAGAGCAACAGAATGGGGACGTGCTAGAAAGCAGATGTGGAGAACAGCACGACCTGAAGAAGTGAGGTAGAGCAATGATGTAAGACAAATTCTCCTCTAGGCAGCTCTTACCAGTAAAATCTGTAGGAATTTACATGCACAGACTCTCAGCAGATCCAGGGTGAGAGAAGGGGAAGGCAAGACAGCCCAAGACTAACTCACGCACAAACAAATGGTAACTTTGTACTAGGTCTCTGTTTTCCATGGCCTTTTTGTCTTGGGTCAATGTAATTGCCCAGTCTTTATTGTTTCTTGTTCTTTAGAAGATCTGCAAGCTCAGAGCATTGGGTGCTCTCTTTCACTCTTGAGTCAGGGTGGGGGTCAGTGGGGATGGGCAACAAGAAACAGAAGCAGCTCATCTGGCAGCAAGAGGAGCTGGATGATGGAGCCAGGGCCAGGCCTACCCACAACCAAGTACGGAGCCATCATGGTCTGTACCTGCAAGACTGGGACTCCCCTGGTCCTTGTCACCACGCTCCCCCTTCCCCCTGCTACCATGAAAGGGGAAGGGCAGTTCAGACCCTCCATCCTCTCCAAAATACTGATCCCACTCTCTATGGTGCTGAGCTCCTGGCATGACTGACATCTCTTCCCTTCTGCACACACACAGTGCCCAAGGAGAAGGATTTCACCTCTCTTCAAAGGCACTATGGAGGAAAAAGGATCTTGTGCTGATCAGCCCTGTGCCGCAGGGGTCACAGCCAATATTGCTGTTACAGCAGCCAAGGGGTACCTCCCAGGGTGCTGCCAGGGGCCCGTGCCCTGCCAAGCCCCTGTGTGAGCAGGACACATGTGCCTGGATTGCCAGCTATTAGCTGCAGGAGAGGTCTGCAGGCAGAGGGGTGCAGCTGAGGGATGGTGTGAGGACCAGGTGATGGGAGAGCCTTGGCAGGGCCACACAGATGAGGGGCTCACATACACTGTAGAGCAAACATCAGGGGTAAGGCAGCCCCCAGCAGGGTCCCTGTGCCATGAGGAGGGAAGAAAGGGCATCTGAGTTCAACAGTCCCTCCAGAAAGAAAACCAGAGACAGAGAGTAATGTTCTGCCACCTGCATGGAGGAAAAGGAGTGACCACCATCCATCCCTGTCCTCTTCCCCCAGCAGCTGCTGCCCATCTCCTGGGCAAGACAGGCTGTGGAGCCCCCTATCCCTCAACAGGGTCTATGTGAGGCCATGGGCAGGGGAAGACCCAGCAGG
>NW_010209064.1:91369-99818 GCF_000695765.1 Mesitornis unicolor
AACCCCGCCCTAGAGCTTCCGTTTGGGCAAAATAGTTCCCTAATGCAGTCTGGATTCTTTCAGAGTGGCACAAGGTCCAAGCAGCACTGCCATCCCCTACATCCAGACACAATGAATACCCATTCCTCTTCAAGAAGCTGTGAATTCTGAAGCCTAAGGATTCCCACTCACAGAGTAATGATTGCTTTACTATCACATGTTCTAGCACAGGCTGTGCTCGTCCTCTGTTGCTGGATGTGCAGCTGTCTTGAGTCACAAACCCCTGGGGAGGCAGAAGCCAGCTAGTCAGAGGGAGATTTCACACCTCTTTACACCTTGTCTGTACCACAGACAGGGATGGGCTCATGTAGCTATCAATACAGTTTACAGCAGCCTCTGTGGCCACCCTATCTCTTGCCACTTTGTCATAATCGTTTGAGGTATGCCATTACCAACCAGGAAACCACAAATGCCCTTTCTGCTTACCCCAGGGTTTATCCTCACACCAGGGCTAACCCTAGCTCCACCACAGCAAATGGGGGACAGAGTCTGGGGTGTGTCCTAGGAAACAGGATTGCATGTCCAAACATGCCAGACAGGCATTGCATCCACAACCACAGGAAGAGAAAGAACCTATTTCTCCCCCTTCACTTCCCAAAACCTCAGTGCCCCAACCCCCTGACACACAGGAGTCTCTGCAGAGACCCCAGCTCCCAGCCCTTTTGCTTTCCTTTTAGGTCCATGGTTGTTAAACACAGGAAATTTAATGAGAAAGATACTGAACAGAAAAAAATCCACAACCCTAAAACACACAGGATCAAAACAAGCTTTGTGTTAATGCTGGAACACATTGGGTTTATTTGAGTATAACTCCCTGCCTACACATACGCAACCACACACCCCATGAGCACAGTGACCATGTCTGTATATGAACTCTCTCACAGGAAAACAGTCCTGCTTCACAGCCTGTACCTCACATAAAGTCCAAGGGGAGTTCCAAGCAGCTACAGCAGAGTGGTGGTAAAGCTGGTTTTGGGGCTGTAAGCGTTGGTTCTCAGCGGCTGGAGAAGTCTCACAGAGAAGAAAGGCAGAAGGAATAAGATTTGTGCCCTTATAAGACAGCCTCAGTACTTGCAGGAGGACAGTTTTAAAGCAAAAGCTTTTAATGAGAAGGAAGACAGACCAGGTGGAAAAAATAGCTTAATAGCTCCTTTGATCAAGTCCTGCCTGATGATTAAGTTAGATAAAGCCATGGAGAAAACACTGAACAAAGTAGCACTGCCTTTGAAAAAACAGAGAAGTGGCCATAAAACAGATGCACCCCTGAATTTACCATACGCTGCACAGAGAAGGCACAAGTTTGTGCCTTCACACATACAAGTAATGGAGCACTGCTTGCCATCTGTCTGGTCCCTCAGGTTCCTGTTTTTCTCTGCAGTCCATGCCAGGATAAGTTCCCCACAGGCACAACAGGAGCAGGAGTGCTGGGGAAAGGACTTTGCTAAAGGAATGTGCAAAACACCCCAAGAAATACAGACAGGACACTTAGCCTTTCATCAGCTCACCCAAAGCATTTCAGTTTTTCTCCTGTTGATGGGGATTCTCCCATTAGTCCCTTTAGCGGTGAGAGTTGAGCTTCAGATTTTTTTGTTAACTTCAAC
Organism: Mesitornis unicolor; assembly: GCF_000695765.1. Classification (NCBI taxonomy): domain Eukaryota; kingdom Metazoa; phylum Chordata; class Aves; order Mesitornithiformes; family Mesitornithidae; genus Mesitornis; species Mesitornis unicolor. Next base: position 93,010 of record NW_010209064.1, read on the forward strand.
CCAACGACCATCCACCCCAGCCCAGTTATTAAAACTCTGTTGCCAAACTGGCTGTGGTTGCAATGCAAAGCAGAAGCTGATACAACCCAATATTGCTAGTCAGCGTTAGAATAGGACCAAGGGAAGCCAGCATCTACCTTGTCCCAGCAAGCATCAGCTAACTCCACAGCAGAAAATAAATTTTTAAGATCTTCAGCTCAGCTTGGAAGAAGAAGAAGAAATCACACTTACCTGAGCGGCTCAGACACAGCACAAGGAGCACTAGGCAAAGCATGAGCTTCACCATGGCTTTTCCTTTAAATCTGATCTTTTTTTTTCATAAGCAAATCGGTCTCATCCTAGTAGGGGACTGAAACAATCTACGCAGAAATCAAGGCAGCAATTGAGTCTGCAAGGCAAGACAGCACCTTTCAAGCCTTATCTTGCCTCGTTATGACTCTGTAAATCACACTTCATTGATTTTCAGTCAGCTGTCACATCCCGTAAGTCCAAAATAGGGCTCTGGGTCCTAAACTCTGACTGATTTGTTTGTGATGGTACTTGCGTGGCTATAAACACTGTGGTCTAGGAGGAAAAATGTCTGTTACAGCTGGGGGGAAAAAAAAACAACCAACAAAAAAAAAAAACAGGTTGCAGATCAGACCCAAAGATAGATCACATGCCTGAAAGACTATCTGTTTGCTCCAGCTGTATCGGTTGGTCTAACTAAAAAGGCAACCTCCCTACAGACCTAACTTAGCTAATTCATTTTTCATACTACACTTGCTGTTTTACAGCTATAAAATAGATCTGGGGAGGAGTAAAACCAGTAAGATATAAATGGAAAAACAGGGCTGATTTCTAAATTTATAGCTTATTATTCTTACACAAAACATCACAGACAAAAGCACGGAAATGCTTGCACAATACAGCTTAAGAAAGTATGTTGCTCCAGGGACTTGTGTTTAGCAATGGGAGTGATGGGGCCTTTGATTAATTAACCCATTCCTCCATAGGTGTCACTTGTCCCCAGCAACACTTTGGACAGGGCTCCTTTCAGAACCTCACAGAAATTGCTGATACCAAAAGTGATACAGGTTCCTTTTATCCTGTTCCCCTGCCACTCTTCTGCCAAGAGATCTCAGGATCTTCTCTGTTTTCTTCCCAAATGAAAGTCACTTTGTTATCTCTCTCCAAAGAGGAGCTTCTTCCCTGAACTTTTCAAGTTCAAGGGAAGTTCAAGTTCAAGTTCAAGTGGTGCAAAACTCTTTTAGCTTGCACCCAAAACTGACACTCTTCCTGCTTTGATTTATTCTTTCTGTTGTTTGTCTCTGTGCTGGCACAGTAATCCCACACATTGGCTGCAAACAAAACCATTCATCGCTCTTTGCATGTCCTCAGAGTTTGTCTTCAACCACTGATACACATTCATAACCTAGAGAAATTTAATTGCTTGCTAACTTTTTTATGGGAAGCCTGTTTTTTTCAGCAACAGCCTGGCCCATTTCTTGCCCAGATTTTGGTACAGTCATAAACTATGTGATTCAGATTTTCCTTATCTAAGGTCTTCAGAAAGGACTGATAACTGGCAGCTGTAATCTTATCAGATTATTCAGCTTCCTGTAATGAAAAAAGATGTCATTCAGTGTGGTCCAAAGTCATGTTGCTGCTACAAGTAACCTTTTTGTAGTGTCCTACCACCTTATTTGTGCTGCTGTGGACTTGCAGCCTGCCTCACCTGTAGCTCTCGGTCAGGCCACCAGCAGCAGCTCACTGGGTTTGCCTTTCCTGCCACTGTGCTACACATGGGAAATCTGCAAGGGCCCTCCTCAGCTCCTTGGCTCTGCCAGTGCTCACTTGTCTGGGCTGGAGGAGCAGCTGGCTTCCTCTGCATCTTTTCTCATCCCAGCTGCAGAAAGCAACTCAAAAACAACAGTGCTATTGAGAGATTGTCTTGAATGAAGTGCCTTGTTATCACCAGCGGCTGTCACTACCAGACTGCTCAGTTTACCCATTAGATCCAGACCAGGATTTAGCACACGACTTGTCGAGGGACACAGTAAGGACCCTTTTTTTAAGCTGGCCTCAAGAGAACAGCGGATGTTCAGCTGGAGTGATACGGACAGACAGTGCCACAATCTGCCATAAAGTTGAGTGTGGACTAAACACAATTATCCTGCCTGATGCAAATTTTTCTGCAACAAAGCTCCACTCAAAAATGTTTTGTGCAGACCATCCTGTTTCTGGTCCTGTACTGGGCTCAGCACCCTCAGGCATCATCCATCATCTTTGCTGAACCACAGCTTCATGACTTCAAGCCCCAGCCTCTGCCCATTGACACCTCTGTTTGTAGACAACTCTGCCTGAGATCATGTCAGGTGCTGCTCTGTTGGACAGCGCTGTATCACAGATTTGTTTCCATAAGGGTTTAGCCTGCTGCCTAGAGGTAATGAAGTTCATGTATCAGCTGGCTAAAGCAGTAGGCTTTTTGCTACTGCATTGTATTTGTTTGGAAGGAAATATGACATATGCTTGCTTTACCATTGCCTCCACCCACTGCCTAGCTTGTGACAAGCAAGGTAAGGACAGAGCTTGCCTGGTCTTTGGCTTCTAGAGTTATCTTGCAATCATTGGAGGGTATTGGAGAAATAAATTTTGTTTGCCTGCTGATGATGCTTTCTGTTCACAAGTCTTTATTCAGCCATGCTCTGCAACAATTTGGAAATGGAGGTATGCATGAACACTCCATTTTACCATTTGGACCATGAAGCATGGGGAGCATCCACCCTGAGACATAAAATGAATTCCTGGGTAAAACTTGAATATTCTCTATTGAGAACCTGCCTCTGCTTTTCCACATGTTTCAGGGGATTTGTAACTAATCTGAGGCTGCAATTCCAGGCCGCAAAGTGCTGATTGCTGCCTGAGCACAAGCAACACTAGAGCTAGGCCTCAATCCCTGGGAAACTCAAAACTCCTGGGGAAAAATAAAAGAAAGAAATACACCTAGAGGCACAAATCCATCAGTTTGAGCCCACATGGTTAATATCAAAAGCAACTGAAAACTTGAGATTATAATGAAGAGTGCTAAGCCATATCTCCCATAGTTGTCATGCATTTTCCAGTAAGAGGTGGCTTTGCTGGCCATAAATCAGAAGGTGGGGAACCTGGACTGAGGGAGGAAGGGCAGTGGGGAGGAAGAACGTGGATGGGAGATGCCGCAAACCAGAACTGAGAGATCTTATTTCCAGAACCAAGATCTGGAGAAGGGTTTGCAGTGCCACCAGGGTTGTTAGCTGCAGGGAGGAGAAAAGAGAGGTGGCAGAGGCAGCAACAGATATGCAGCAGGAGAGTCCTCCAGGTGGATGTCCCTTCTCCCTCCTCAACCCACCTCCCTGGTTTTTAGCCCAGCTTCCCAGCAATTTTAGCAGCAACAGGCACTTCTGTGTGCCAGAGGGCACCGTCTGCAGCCAGCCATTCAGCTTCTCTGTCCACCCAGGCACCTTCCCGCTGTCACTCCCTTTGGCTTGTTTACAGGCGCCACCAAGCACAACCCGATTCAATTTCTCCCTCCCTGCTGTTTGCCCTTCACCCTTCCCTCCTCCTCCATGCACCCTTTTCCCGCGGGGACCAGCACTGCATCACGCCGAAAAAAGGTCCTTTCTTGCCTTTTCCTGGTCGGTCGTGGAGGTTTTCCTCCCTTCCTGCTCTCCCGTGCTGTTCCAGCACCACTCCCTGGCAGGACCCGGGCAGTGCAGGCAGCGCTCGATGCAGCTGCCTGGACCCTGCTACTAACGTTAGAGTCTGTGGGTGTGATTGATCCCTCGGCCTTTTTTGCGCAGCAACACAGATTACACACTGTGTCAGGTTTATTCGGCAACGTGGCCTAACATGTTTCGTTCTGAAAACTCGTGCTTTGAATGATGCGTTAGTAGTTGGAACGCTGCATAATGCTGATTGAGGCTAGGTAGCGAGCTCTAAAATATGTGAGAATGGACTTGCTGTTCAGACATCAAAGCTTGGAAGACCTCAGGAGTAAGTGAACTATTAGCAAGGGTCAAGACTTTGCAGGGTGTGAGAGAAAACTCTGTTTTGAAAACGACTGCCCTTGGAATGACAGAAGCACCTGGTTCATGTCTATCTCTGCATCCACCTCTCAGCCTCTCATTTTCAGTGGTAGCACTTGGTACCTGGGAGCCCTTGTCCCAACACACATGGTGTTCCATGACAAGAGGGAGCACCATTGGCCTCTTTTCTGCTTTCTTCTTCTGATACAATACAGGATTTTTATCCACAAGGCAACAGTAAAACTGAAAGGGCAATTCCAGACACATCCTATGGCCTCAATCAGCTGCCTGAATCCTAGCAGCAGCTTTGTTCATTTCATCCACTTCTCTTCAGACAGGACAGCCCCACCATACAGACTGAATGGTGGTAGTTTTGTTTCTTGAGCCGCTGCCATTCTTTGCTTTGCTGTGTCTCGCATGGGAGGGTGGAGAGCTCCCTTGGAGATACCATAGCAAAATCAAAAACTTTATCAGAAACCGGATGAGGTCTACAAGCTCTGATCCTGCCTGCATTTGAGGGTATTTGCCTTTATAATCTTTTCCCGAGTTAGCAGAAATGGTTGCTTTTTGTGGGTTCACATCACCTACACACAATTCACAACAAGGTTTCATTTTAGCTTTAGAAATATTTCTTGACACAGGTAATAATTTTCCAAAAGATGAAGTGTTAACATGTTTGCTCCAAGGTCCATGTTCTTTTGTCTCTTTCTTCTTTACTTGGCTGGATGATGTTCTGGTGCTGTGGCTTTTTTCAGGATGTTTCAATAAAAATAAATGCAATTGCTGTTGTGCCTTTTCCTCTACTGCTCTATGCCTTTTTCTACCTGCTTGGATTACAGAAAGACAGTTATTTCTGCAGTTGACAAGTTCTCCATCATGTATATATACCTGTGTATTAAGTATTGCATTTCTGTGGAAAAATGTTATATATTATGTACTCAAATCTGCAAGGACACAATAGCCTTATCAGATTGTACTTCATGAACACAACCTTCATACTCAAATTTAGGTACATCATGAGTTGTTCTACCATGTTTTTAAAGTTACTATTTTTACAGGAAATGCAGCAGCAGCACTGATTGTCTCAGCTACATTCAGCCTCACAAAACTCAGGTGCTCATAAACATAGCTCCTCAACTTGTGATGCTGAGCTACAGGACAGATGCCTATGCCTTCATCTTTAGCATTAGGAAATAAATTGGAAGGGGACAGGTGGGAGAAATAAAAAAAAAAAAGAAACAAACAAAAACCTCCAAGTATTAAATCCTTGCTTGAGTACTGAGGTGGCCACTCTCTGGTTGATTCAGGCTTGTTCTGACCATTTCCATACACCTTGAGGGCTCTTCAGAAGCCTTCCCCTGCCAACCATTCATCAGCAGCATGCCTTCTCGCACCTTACATGCCCTCTCTCTCAAAACCAGGGCCAGAAATTTTAAAAGGCTCCCTGTTCAGCTGACAGATGATGTGCATGCAGTATGACCACCTCATTCAGGCACTGCTTTGCTGAAATTTTATGCGCCTGACTTTCTTGGTGCCCACCAAAGAAGTTGTTGAGGTCCTGCAGACGGAAACAGAACCTGCTCTGCATTGAAATGCTCCATCTCCAAATGGTGGCTGGGTTTGCTTAAGTTAGGAGCCACTGACAATGCCAAGCATCACAGTTTTTGAGTGAAGTCAGAGTATGTGACAAATAATAATTTGCAAAAATTAACTTTTAGGGAACAAATAATTATAACAGAAGGGATGTGAAGGTAATGTTAGCTAGTAGAATGTCTTGTAATTATTTGATGGCTTATGTAGCCAACAGATATATCTTAAAACTGCATAAGTTCAGTGAATAATTTAAAGGTTTAAAAAGGTTTTAAGGCCCAAAAAGCTATCTCTACTGGTTGATATCTTTGATATCTTCCATTTATCTTGTTTCTGACAAGTCAGAGAAGCTGAATACAAAATCTAAATGTTTGCAGCTTCAGCTCACTAGAAAGTGTAATCGATGTTACTTACAAAAACATGCAAAACCAAGGTTTGTCTTTTCTACCATGCCAGAATATCCTATTTCCTACAACTGATTTAATGGTCTGCCTGTTCCTAGTCAGAAGAATTAACCTAATTACAGATATTTATCTAAATTTATCTAAAGCAAACAAATGCTGGGTTGGAATAACTCCCTGAACTGAGAGCACAGTCCAACAGCTGGTTTGTATTAGTAGGAGGAGGCAAATACGGGACCACAGCCAAAATGCTCTGTAGACTACTCCGGCAGTGCAGAGGGACTGTGGCTGGGAAGAGATCCAGCTCTCTGAAGGAAGGCTGATAAGCGCAAGACCAGATCCTGGCAGGTTGATGGATGGCGAGGAAGGGTGCCAGGAGTCAACTTGTCATGGCTCCTGTAGGGCTTGCAGAACAAGTGCAACCCCCACTAAACTCCACAAGGCCCAAAAAAGGCCTTTTAATTGCTTCAGGCCTTAACAAAATAAACAGGGCTGCTGTCACCGCTCTCCACATTATCACCCTTATTTGTCCTCACTGGGGCAACTCCTCACATTCACTTCCAATGCAATGTGACTGCCTCAAACAATATTCAGTCAGCCAACAGATTGATTTCATAAGGTTTGTAATGTTTTGAGGCTCTCAGCAAGCCCAGGGAGCATGATGCATTTACTCCAGATGCATCACTCAACAAAATCAAAATAAGGAAAAAAAAATCAGACTACAGAAATGCTTCAGAAATTACCTCGATGCCAGGGAAAGTGATGGAGCAAA